>NW_028259179.1:0-64006 GCF_977971745.1 Zootermopsis nevadensis
GAAGATGTTAAAATATGAATTCATATTCCGTAGTATAAATCTTAACAGACAGCCAGAGGATACAATTGATGCAGGGAACATATTGAGAAAAGGAATGTTTGGAATATGGACCGACAGGACATAGCTTAATCCTTATACCGTGACGATGGTGGTGGTGATTTCGTCTTCACAGCCTAGAAAACCAGATTTGTTTTTGCACCGATGTATAAATATCAAATGTCATGATCATTGCATTTGAGTTATGATTATGGCTGAAATAAAGACGTTAATAAAATTATCTGCTACGAAGTTAATTTTGGACGATCATGCTGTTGATAATGTAAACATAAATCACGTATTTAACCGTCCGGAATATTCTTCACGTTATATACAGTAGTGAAAATTGTACGTATTGTATTGTGTTTGCGTTAAAATATCTGTATATCGTAACACGTCCTCAACCGTGATGACTAATTACATTGATCGAAAATTATTTTTTGGTACTCATTATTTGAAATTTCCTTGTCAATGCAACGAACACAGTTTTCACAACCAATTGTCTCTGTGACAAGCATGTCGTACCGTACGCCTTGATGCCAGCTGTAATGAAGAAACAGCCATTGAAATTAAGAGCCAAAAATAAGTCTATAATCCATTAAGACTTCTGAAGTTCTGTGTTATCTACTTTGCTCTTAATTTCATGGCCTTACCTGCAGATGTGAGGTCGTGGAGACGATCGGAAATAATGTCGAAAGGAGACAACCCCCACCCCCGAAGAGGCACGTAAACAAATCAGTTAGCATTGCCCGAAGAATGGTAGAAACAAGTGTTGAGTGGATACATCCAAGGCGGAAGACAGAAAGCCGAGAGTTGTAATAGATTCCTTTTCTCGTGAAGCTTGAGTGAAAACCAGTTAGAGTGGTCGAATGCTAGCCGGGTGGCCCGACTGACTCAATTCGTGTGCTTCTCGGGCTGTTTCGGTCGATCTCACAAGCTTCGCGAAGTATAACTTAGTGGTTCATACCAGACTCTCAATAATTGGAAGGTAAAACGTGACACCACTGAATTGTCGAATATAGTACAAAAGTTTCTGTTGTTTTCACTGGATGTTTTATGTGCCAGCGGGGATTAAGCATCACAAGAAAAGGAATGAACTATAGATGAACGAAAATTATCAGTCCTGCTGCAGAGTACCAGAAGGACAGTGGATGGAAATAGAAGAGACCTTATTATATAGCAACCGTCCATAGAAGTAAGCTAGTGAAGTTGTTCCACAATACGCAATGATGGAGCTTGTACCAAATTCAGTTCAAGTCAGTTTACCAGTTTCCGAGATTTAATTTACATAAGGAGGATAGAGAGACGATGTCCTCATGCGTTAATGTAAGTTATTCATAACAAGAGACATGACGTCGATGTCAAATATTGTCGAACGTTGAAGGCTTTGAATGAATGCTTACAGAATACGTGATCAAGATCTGTCTCTTGATATGCATGGACCGACATGGTACGACGTCATAAACGTGGACAACTGTGCCGTTTTGTTGATGGGCGCTCCATACAGGAATCCACTGGAAGGAGAACGGAAGCCTGTTAACTGGGGAAGGCAAGAGTTTGCAGACTCAGGGGTTTCCAAAATGTATGATTTGGGGTTTATACAGCGGCGAGTATGAAGATTTCTGTCTTCTGGGTTGTTGCGCTGTGTAGTCTGGTCGATATTAACCATCGTTTCAGAGGTCATACTGCCTCCATCATCAGGGCGATGAGCATGAAGATTTCAGTCTTCTGGGTTGTTGCGCTGTGTAGTCTGGTCGATGTTAACCAACGTTTCAGAGGCCATACTGCCTCCGTGATCAGAGTATGAAGATTTCTGTCTTCTGGGTTCTTGCGCTGTGTAGTCTGGTCGATATTAACCATCGTTTCAGAGGTCATACTGCCTCCATCATCAGGGCGATGAGCATGAAGATTTCAGTCTTCTGGGTTGTTGCGCTGTGTAGTCTGGTCGATGTTAACCAACGTTTCTGAGGTCATACTGCCTCCGTCATCAGAGTATAAAGATTTCCGTCTTCTGGGTTGTTGCGCTGTGTAGTTTGGTCGATGTTTACCAACGTTTCTGAGGTCATACTGCCTCCATCATCAGGGCGATGAGCATGAAGATTGCTGTCTTCTGGGTTGTTGCGCTGTGTAGTCTGGTCGATATTAACCATCGTTTCAGAGGTCATACTGCCTCCATCATCAGGGCGATGAGCATGAAGATTTCTGTCTTCTGGGTTGTTGCGCTGTGTAGTCTGGTCGATGTTAACCAACGTTTCAGAGGCCATACTGCCTCCGTGATCAGAGTATGAAGATTTCTGTCTTGTGGGTTCTTGCGCTGTGTAGTCTGGTCGATATTAACCATCGTTTCAGAGGTCATACTGCCTCCATCATCAGGGCGATGAGCATGAAGAGATCAGTCTTCTGGGTTGTTGCGCTGTGTAGTCTGGTCGATGTTAACCAGCGTTTCAGAGGTCATACTGCCTCCATCATCAGGGCGATTCTTAGTATGAAGATTTCTGTCTTCGGGGTTGTTGCGCTGTGTAGTCTGGTCGATGTTTACCAACGTTTTAGAGGTCATACTGCCTCCGTCATCAGAGTATGAAGATTTCTGTCTTCTGGGTTATTGCGCCGTGTAGTCTGGTCGATGTTAACCAACGTTTCAGAGGTCATACTGCCTCCATCATCAGGGCGTTGAGTATGAAGATTTCTGTCTTCTGGGTTGAAGCGCTGTGTAGTCTGGTCGATGTTAACCAACGTTTCTGAGGTCATACTGCCTCCGTCATCAGAGTATAAAGATTTCCGTCTTCTGGGTTGTTGCGCTGTGTGGTCTGGTCGATGTTTACCAACGTTTCTGAGGTCATACTGCCTCCGTCATCAGAGTATGAAGATTTCTGTCTTCTGGGTTCTTGCGCTGTGTAGTCTGGTCGATGTTAACCAGCGTTTCAGAGGTCATACTGCCTCCATCATCAGGGCGATTCTTGGTATGAAGATTTCTGTCTTCTGGGTTGTTGCGCTGTGTAGTCTGTTCGATGTTTACCAACGTTTCAGAGGTCATACTGCCTCCGTCATCAGAGTATGAAGATTTCTGTCTTCTGGGTTGAAGCGCCGTGTAGTCTGGTCGATGTTAACCAACGTTTCAGAGGTCATACTGCCTCCATCATCAGGGCGATGAGTATGAAGATTTCTGTCTTCTGGGTTGAAGCGCTGTGTAGTCTGGTCGATGTTAACCAACGTTTCTGAGATCATACTGCCTCCGTCATCAGAGTATAAAGATTTCCGTCTTCTGGGTTGTTGCGCAGTGTAGTCTGGTCGATGTTTACCAACGTTTCTGAGGTCATACTGCCTCCGTCATCAGAGTATGAAGATTTCTGTCTTGTGGGTTCTTGCGCTGTGTATTCTGGTCGATGTCCAGCAACGTTTCAGAGGTCATACTGCCTCAACTGCGCAACAACCCAGAAGACAGAAATCTTCAAGTATTTTTTTAGTTAATCTTTGTTTCCTCATGAGGTCTTGATCTTGCTGACGGCGGTGTCTTCAGGAACGTAGCCCTAGCAGTCGCTGACAGATTGCCTTATAAACGCAGATAAAACAGTGTTGGGTTCTGAGCTGAAAGAAATTGCCATGATACGGGATTCTTGCTATCGATTGCTTGAAGATTGAAAATGTGGTTTTCTTTTCGCTTCAAGGCAGAGTCTGTCGTGCGATCTAATAATATGCGACTCGTCCTCTGCTTCGATATAGGAATCTTTAGGACTTCCCTGGACATGTTGGTGGGTCGAATGATACCAAAATCATATAGCAGTCGCTACGTGATCAGGGCTGTTCATGAGCAGAGAATTGGAAACTGTCTGACAGCAATGCCTTGTTTACTGAGTGGCATGTCTCTTGAAGAGCTTCAAATGTCAAAGCCACTAACCCTCGTAGAGTTTACAAATATTTATAAACAGATATGAACTTACCTGCATTTTTACAATGAAACTTTGCTGGGGGATTTTTTTTTGTAATTTTTTGTTGTTGTTAAATTTGACAGTAAAACATGCTATAGAAAGTAAAATGACACTATTAATTCTAATTATGAATTTTGAAGGACGTTGTGTCGTGGCCAGTTTTAAAAGTCGCAGGTCTTTGTCGGAGTCGTCTCGGTATTATTCTTACGAGGTTTGGTCATCAGTGTCACGTTGAATAGATGTGACACTAAACACTAATAGATGTTCATGACAGTCGCGGCAGGCAGCTTCTTGGCTGGACAGACTGAAAATTCTCCGGAGAGCCGCTGTCCAATCCGAGTTTAGAAATTCAAGGTCCCTAATGGAATGTAGGAGTGATCTATAATCTAAAGGGGGATTAACTCTTGGTAGATATTTGTAGTTTTCCTGGGTCCCTGTAAGTAATTTCTTACGAAATGGTTTAATATGGCTTAAGGCCTCCTATTTATCATTAAACCACTCGTGACTGTTCCTTAATTTCTTTCGGTAGTGCCTTGATAAAAACGTCGTTAAAGGACTCACGACACAACACCTCGTCATGATATCTAATCGGCCTTCCTATTAACACGTCTTTGGAGACGAAAAGGAACTCGGTCTTGTGAAAGTAATCTCACTATTTAGGTTTATCGATGGGCGTTAAAGTTTTATCTTGCCCTCTTCTTGTGGTATTGCAAAATATTAGATTCTGCAAGTACTTAATGTCAAATTAGACTAAATAAGGATATTTTCATAACTTTTAAGGAATTTAATGTTGCAGAAGAAAATTGGGGTAAAACTGCGAGCTTTGGGATCCGTATTGCAAAAGTTAAGAGTCCTTCTTAAGAATCTAATAGTTGCTCAACTAGGCAATAAATTCCCCGGCTTTTATGATCCGAAATTTTAAAAGTTCTCCTATGAATTCAACATTCATTCTCATGCCCTGTTTAAGATGCATTGTAACGTTATCTTTTCATGTATGCCCACGCATTCCTAGTGGTGTATTTCTTTCAGATTTTCCATACAAAATTCATTTATCATGATCGCAAAATTTAAACGGTATTCTTAAATGCTTCAATATGGAGATTGCTGGCTTCTGGGTTGTTGCGTCGTATAGTCTGGTGGACATCTACCAGAGTACATGGTGTTACAACCCAGAAGACAGACATCTTCAGACTCACAGCCGTGAAAACCTCAAATAGTACCTTTATTATGGAGTTTGTGTTATAGTTCGTATTTTTTTTAGTATTCTTAATTATGTATTTCGTCGTGTGTTCCGCTTACGATGTCGTCTAGGCCAAGGGAGAAACTTAAGAAATTTTCCCAGGAAAATGTATGAGCATTACAGACGTGGCGTGCTTACTCATATGGTCTAATAGAAGGCATAATTGCTGGAAATGTTTGTCTCTGAAGTGAAATCACTTTGTTAAGTACATTTTACACTTCGTGTGTCTAAATAGGCTTCGCACAGGACATTACTCTCCAATTAACACGGAATTAATTTGGTGGCGGTATGCCAGTGACTCTTCAAGTGTGAACTTCATTCGCGGAGGAGTCTCGGTGATATTCTTGTACTGTTTACTTTTTTATGGTCCGACAGAAATAGATGTTTCTGTTCTCGAATTGTTTCTCTCGAAATTCTTAATCAGCTGTAACAATTTTCGTGTCTATTCATCGAGAATAAAGTTACATAATTTCTGATGATTTTTTATGATATGTCCACAATTACAACAGTGTAATTTTCGTAACCTATTCTTCAGGAGAGGGAAGAAATACCCATGCGAACAGAGGCTAAGATACAATTACAACCTGAAGATGATCACTTAAGGTGGAAACATATAGTGGATTCTTAATAAAAATGGAAACCATAATAAAAATTATTATGTAGACGGACAATCAACCCAACAAAAAATAGATTATATTTTGTGCCCTGTTCCACATGAATATTATAAGTATTAAGCGCGTAGAAAATGTTTTTCCATTTAAAGTTGAGCTCTTTGTGAAACACCGTGTAAAGTTTGAGCGCTGTGGTGATGAACAAGGTAAAGTGGGAATCTCGGACGAGAGAAAGTGGCACCCGAGGGATAAATTATCACGGAAGAAAGTAATTTTAGATGGGAATTTGCATATTCCCATTTCTTCACGAAATGGATTCCTACAGTGATTAAGTTCGAGGAGGAGTGCATTGTACAGCCGAATGCCCTCAGAACGGTGTAACGCTGGACCGAATGTCGATGGAATGAATCCTAGCTTCGGATGGTAAAAGAATTCCAAGTATAGCAGTGAAATCCACGTCCCTTTATGGAAACAGCTCGCTCACTGGTACGTACTCTGCGTGTACCATGGGATATGACGTTACACTTTACCTGAAATTTTATATCTCCCGTTACCTGCAGTTTATTTTCATTGTCATCTCAAAAACACACTAGTTCCTTCCAAACATTCTTGAGGACGTCCCATTGTCGGTTGTTCATATTTGGAGGCCGTCTGAGAGCGCATCGTGCAGTGTGCTGGGAGGTTCTGAAATGGATTCGTCTGGCTTATGTTAAGGGTCATTTGCTGTATGTTAAACACTGTAATGGACTTTACGGTCTTGTAAGGGGCAACGTAATATCTGAGTAGCTGAACGAATGGTTCTCAAGGACTGCTGTACTCGTATGACGTTTGGGAGTTATAACGTTGAGGTCTAAATTATGGAACAGGTTTGTGTGACGTACACGGTAGATGGATAAATACTTAAGAACCCCTAGCAGATTACTAAATGAACTCTTCATAGATGCATACTCACTGAATTTACTTTACGAACTGGAAGACTGTGATTAATTATATAAAATTCTTCCATAAAAAAAAATCTTGAGTCCTGGTACTTACGCGCATAATAACACATTTCTTAACCATCTCCGGCGTTCACAATTGAACCGAACATGAAAGAGAGAACGATTAATCATGTGTCAAACGCATGTATATCTTAGAAAATGGTTATGTTCAAAATTCCGTCCTGTCGTTCACGAAATTACGTGGTGGAGAAGGCGTACTCCACTCGGTGAAGACGTCAGGGTCTTAAAAATGCCAGTCTTCATCCTCCGCCTGCGAAAAAGGGAAGTGCTCTCCGTTATCTGAAGAAACTTCTGGCCCATTTGCTGCTCGGGAAATCAGCTTTTTCCCCTTCCGCGTCAGTTTGGCTTTCTTCCAAATCATTTAGTACGTCAAGACAGAGCATTATCTACGTGTATGTATTGTGCGGGTCTCTGGAAATAGTTACATTCAAAGTTGGTGCAAGTTAATAGAACACGTCCGTCAACCTTCAGACATTAACATTTCTTATATCGCGTATGTGTACATATTCTGCGAACGCCGATTATCAGCTGTTGAAATATCATTACTAATCGTAAGATAATAGACATTATAGTCGTATAGGCAATTTATTATAGAAGTTTTTGCTTTACTTGAAGTCTTGTTGCAAAATATACAGTGTCTACCAAGTTACGCGTTGTTTGAAATGTGTTTATGCACAGCCTTCCAAATTGTCCTTCAAAAAAGCCCTGTCATTCGGCGCTGGAGACTTAAGTGCATTTTTAAGTAGCTCAGTAATGAAAAACTGCGATACGTATAAGGTAAGGCGATTATAACCTCTGGTGCGATGCCTCGTGTTTATATCTGTTACTGTTGAACGTCTAATAGATGTGTTCGTGTAAAAGGATTTTTAGTACAGCTACTGAGGGAACATAACATAACATGCAGATCATGAATTTCGCATTTATTCTTATTATTTTAAGAGGAAAAATCTACCTCGATATAATTTTTTTTATGTTACCGCGTACAGATTTATGTATCCTATGGAATATAAGTAAATTGGTGATATGTACTGAAGCTGGAAGTTTTGTATTGCCGACAGTTTGGAAAAATTTGACGTATGCGATTTGTTAAGAACTTCTTGCGACCCCCAACGCTAACAGATTAACCTTTGTAAATTATTTGCATGTGGGTGCGATATGCATCATTGTCAGTGTTCTGTGGACATACGATTAATTTTTACAGTTTTTAGTTGTTTCCTGCTTATCTCCTGCTGTTCATTCCCGGGGCGTTCATTGTTTATCCCCTAACAAATAGCGCCGTTGTCCACGGTTAGTGATTAGTTGCATCCAACGAACCCAAGAGAGTACTTTTCACTTCGCTGTATCATGACGTAGGAACTGCTCAGTTATCTAAACATGATTCTGTCCAAAATAAAATGAAACTCTAGATAAAATACAGAATGGCCTGCCTTTGTGTCAGTTTAATATTTTGTATTTATTTTCCTTCTGTCATAAATTACTTCTAAATACACCTGAATATGAGTGGAGCTCATGCACCCTCGTGAATTTCCTTCACATCGACATCGTAAACTCCTTGATTCTGTGACGTTAACAAAACTACGAGAGTCAGAAAATCAAGATCTTTGTCTCCCTGAGTTCCGGAAAGCTACGGTCGTGGTTTGTGGCATTCTTTTAGGGTCTCAGAAATATCGATAGGTTCTTTGAGTTTCGCTTTGCCTAGAATAGACCAATACCACTTCTCGTATCTTATTCTTATCTCTGTTATTCATGGCGTTGTTTTCTATAGTATTCTGAAATTACTGTCTGCAGGAAAGAATATTAATTTTGCATGTAAATGACTTCTAAATTATGTAATTACATCAATGTCTGTATCCTGGTTACAAATAGGGCAACGTCTTTCCCTTTGTACGAATTTAAATTATACGTTGTGTCGATATTCATCAGCTGTATAAACTTTTAATTACTTCGTAACTCATATGTAAAATTATGTCTAATACGCATTTCTTAAAATTAATAAAATGTTAGCCTATAAGCTATGCATTATAATAGGTATTGTAATGTGGGATGGCTGTCTTTTGGGTTGTAGCGCCATGTATTCTGGTAAAAGTTTGCCGACGTTTCAGAGTACCTTGCTGCTTCTGTCATTAGTAATTATCGCCCGTATGATTGAGGTACTAGGACCCCTGACTCTTTGGTAAACTACCGGAGGACAGGATGCTGCAACCCAGAATGCAATCATCTTAGGAAATGTATTTTTGACGTAAGGAATCGGTTAGTAAACTTGAAAGGGTTTATGTTGCATAAACGTATGAATACATATTTGAATCTTCATCAAAGAGAGTGTCTTCTTATATGTAAATTAATATCTGTATTCTTTGGTGATATATCGGGTCGCGTCGTCATGATGGAAGTTTATTATATTAGCGGAACTGTGCTTGACGTTTGAGAAACTATGAACGCATGTCGTCAGTCAACACTGTTGCTTTGTGCGTCGTTATTGATTATCAGCGTCGGTTACCTTTTCCAGTCCTACGGTGTCGCGAGCTCTTTTGTGAGAGATAAAAGTCGTTATGCTAAGAGGTCTTGTTCATCGTGAAGTGTAGTAATGCGGTTCTGTCATGTTTCAATGGAGAACGTACGTCCAGATTTCCATTATCTTGCCTGCCATCTTTAATGGCATCGCAAACAGAAATAACTTAACTTTTACGACTTTTGTTTCCAGAGGAAGATGTTTTGGCATGTGTTTATCTGCCACGAGGTCTTCTAGTTTGTTACGAACGTTTTGGAAGAACGTACTGTCTTCATCTTCAACCTGTGGTCTTTTGTGTGGTTACCGACAAGACTGAGGCTACGCGTTCATCCAAAATTTTAGTCGTAAGTTGTCACAACCCGGAAAACGTCACTACAATCTTCATCACTATGAAAACCTCAGACCCCGGAACAAACTACAGAGTATGCAGAAAGAAATTAACCTTTTCGATGGTTTTGCATGCGTCCACGAGGTCCTGTAATCGATTCCTTCATGGAGGCTACTTCTGGCTCGGTGTATACTACTCTAAATAAAAACTCTACTTCACTGTTTCAAGATGAACGAATATTTATCAAGCCGAAGGTCGATTATTAATCTTTCCTTCGTTACTTATATGCTCCGGTCGTGTATTAGTCCGTGGCGTATCCCACACCTTTGAATAACGGCATGAACTACGTATGATGCTTTCAGGAAGTTATTGTGGGTGAGTTCTGGCATTCAAAAGATCCGCTGAGGAGTATTGGTACATAACTGCAAGTTTTACATCATTAAACTTATCGCACGTAAAAAAATATAAAGCCTTAGATCTCACTTAGTGGGAATCAGAGTATCACGTGTGTTTAATCGTAGAATATCCTTTGAACTTCAGCTCTGAGCATGAATGTTAATGCCGCGGGTAGATTTGAATGTCAAAATGGGGGGGGGGGGGTCGGCTATTTAGCGTCTAAACTTACTCTCAGATGTAATATGGGCGAGCCTTTATATGAACAGATACAGTATGTCCCATAAAGATATATACGCATTAATGAAGTAAATCATTACATACGTCAGCATTGGCACTCAGTTAATTAAAATGGACACCGTTAGCTTCGTGGTACATTTGACAGCGGTGAAATCAATATCGGGATTAATATTCCATATTGTATTTTTATATATCTTTCTGGGACATTCTGTATATCGCTCTGAAGATTGCACTGTGTTCGTAAGTTAGTTTCATCAGGGTATTTATAATAAACAGTAATAGCGGCAGAAATGTTTCGACTTCTCTGTGAAATCTTGCGAAAGCATTCACAAGTAACGCATCACCGATTGTGACAGTATCAGCACAAATATTGTACTTTTCCGCACAGTTGGCAGCCCAGAACGATTTAATTATATATACCACTGAATACTATGCTCTATAGAATTGATTTTGATGGTGGCAGCCCTGATTCTTCTTAACCCACGGAAATTTTTGTGCGTATAACTTGCAAGACATTGTAAATGTATCAAGGTTTTCAAATTAAGAAATACTGGAGAATACTTGTATGAAATTAGATGCAAAATTAAATAATAAAAATTTGTAAGATATGTCTGAGTACTGGGAAGGGTGGGGTAGGTTTTTCGTTATAGGGGTAATGTTTGTATACGTCTCTAGGGCGATACTAGATTGCATATCAGACGTCGGTCAGCAAAATCCCGGTGATCGTCGGACATACAGTTTTGTGCAGAGAACTCAACTCAGTAAATGCATAACTCGATTTCCTTGGAGTAGGCTCACAGCAAAATCTGCCGCTGTTTTATAAAATCCAGCTATGAATATTAAATATTCCGGTGGACTTCCATAGACGTCCTCAGAAGTAAAATAGTAAATCGCAAGGTAAAACCGAACGTGTAGAAATTGTAGGCGTGGGGGTGGATCGTGTTCAGGCTTCTGCGATAGTAGGATTTCACGTTCCATCAGCTTTGCCTGAGGGCAGAGGGCCTGTCACAGTTCTGGTGTGGACGTGGTGACCGAGAGGGACACCCTGACAAGCTGGCAGCCACTTAACTCAGCAGTTCCATAGGGGCGAAGCGAATCGAAATCTAACACTTATATTCCAGTGTCATGTCTGGTAACTCAAAACAACCCCGCGATTTACATGTATACATCCTGCCTTTGATTCTCGACATGGGCTTATTTATAGACAGATAATCGACCGTACAACCGTTCTAATGTACCCGAAGCCCGTTATTCAGGAAGTCCCGTTAGTGCCCGTCATGTTCTGAGGGAATTTTCCTCATTCCCCCCCCACCCGGTCTGTCGAGGTGTGTTCTGGGACGCTACGCAGAAATTAGCCATAGCCGTCTCGTTTAAACCCTTATCTAAGCACATAATTGTGTCATAATATTATTTAATCATATCAAGTTTGCATTTGAGTGAGGACCGTAAGTGCTTAGTGCAGTGAATTTTTGAAGGTAAATTAGTTCAGGAAGTTGTCAGAGAAGAAAAATCAGAAAATCTCCTAGAAATTACTTCATAACACGTGATTCTCATGCCACACACGGTAAAACATTTGTACAGAGGGCGGTGGTCTCCTGGGTTGTGATATTACGTAGTCTTTTAGGTGGTTACCAATCTTTCCGAGAAAGTTATCTACTTATGGTTTATTTAACAAAGCTTTTTTCAGTACCTCAGATTATGTGGCGTCGAATGAGAGGATGGCAGTGTGTAATGAATTGGAAAGGATGTGGAAGGAAGCGGTCGTGGCCAGATTTAAGGTTTTATTCCGGAATTTCCCTGGTGGGACTGAGGAAATACACGAAAGACCCCATTGAGGATATTTGGATTCCGGGCCGAGGTTTAAACCCGGGGATCTCCCGAATGCGAAGTAGTGTCGAGGTCTCCATCTTCACGATAAATGCATGACGTGACAACCCGGAAGAACATAATCGAGATTTTCTCCGGCGATCGAACATTTAATCTCCGATATTTGTATCGTGTTAACTTGTTTATTGTACGGCGCTTTATCAACTCCATAGGTTGCTTTATAAAGTTGACTGAAGGGATAGCATTTAGAAGGGTAGTTTCACGTGCAAACGATCGCGAGCTTAAGCTTTCTTGAAAATACATTTCTCTGATCCCTGTTTATGCAAAGTTCCCTTTATTCGTTCATGAAGATAACTCCTCATTGAATATTGGTCAACTTCATAACTTGCCTTCCGACCTGCGAGCTACGTAGTTTCTTCTGAGAGATGCCAGCATCTGCTCTCGCAATTTATCGATGTTTGTTCAGTTCCATTAGAAGTTGACTGAAGAGCCTTACGGAAGCACACCAATACTTCCCTTCCTTTGTTTTTTTTCCCTCTTCCACTGCCATGAATTAGATCAAAAAGCGAAAAGCGTATCCAGGGAAGCAATACCTCCTGCAGTTATCACCACAAGTTCTCAAACACGGAAACGTCTTTATGCACTGACATGAATTTTCTGGGTTGTTGCGCCGTGTAGCCTGGTAGAAGTTTTCCCGACGTTTCAGAGGTCCTTGCTGCCTCCATCTTCCAACGTTGTGTAAACTTCTACCAGTCTACGCGGTGCAACGAGCCAGAAGACAGAAATCTTCAGACTCATCGCCACGAAAACCTCAAATCCTAAATATATACAGAAATTATTGTTGTCTCCATGTTTTATAATTTTTTTACCCGTATTGAATTACCTGTAATGAAAGACAAAATTAGTTTGTTTCAAAGCTATTGTCGTTGTAATGGCTCACATAATCAAATTAAGGGATAATTTATCTGTTAATCCTCGTTTCAGTAAACTTTTTCTTAGTTTAACTTTATTTCAATCCATTTTCATTTGTGTTTTGTCCGCAAAATTCAGAGACTGGTTTCGATTAATCCGATTAAGTTTGGTTAGAATGGGATGGGTTATGAAAGTGCTTGTCTTGAAACATTTCCTTGGGGGTACTAGAGATCCTTTTCAGGGGTATCAAAAATCCTCATTAGTACAGCATTTTTTCCGGACTGAAAATGTTCAGTAAATTCAGTAAGCACTTACATTTGTTAGTGAAATGTCAGGTTCTAAAGGCGACGCGTATAAAGATGATAGTTGTGCCGTATAGTCTAGTTTAGTACAAGTTTACCGACGTTTCAGAAGCGCTTGAACATCAGGGCGATAGTCTACACTGTGCAATAAGCCAGTAAGTAACCATCTCTATGCATATTTCTTATGATGTGTATCGTCTGATTTTGAAATGCAACAGCTTGTAATGAGGAACATTATTAACCTGTGAATTGCAAAGTTAAGGAGGTGTTAGAACACGTGTTCCCCTTTGGGCTGTCGAAAAGCCAGACCTTCAATGTCACGTGTGAATTCGGTGTTGCGTTTAATGAAGAGTCCCAGATAAGATTTCAGTCTGCAACATCATTGCGTACTTCCCTGATGACGGAATGGAGTTTCGCAAACTCCCCCACCCTCTCATAACACACAGCCTCCAGCAAATGGTTAAGGCGTGTCATTGTGAACGTTACCAGAGCTCTCCTTATTACCTAAACTGTCTTAAATTATCATCATGTTACGTGTGTGCAGTACGAACAGATGATAATGATTACAGCGATGAGACTGGTGGTTGTACCTGGCATTGTGAGCCACTACACGCAGACACACGAGGCTCAGAACTGAGAAGGTAATCAGTTTACTACGATAAATCCGTTTTACGTACAAGGAGACATTAGAAAGATGGGAAACTAGGATCTCTTAGATAAAGTGACTGGAAATTCGATTATATTTACGGATTCGTGCCAGTTGGTCACGTGAAGAGCCTATTATGGCAGCGATTGGGACATAATAAGACTGATTTAGAGTGTTGCACAGTGACATATGTGGTAGATAACTCGTTACCTAATTAAAGATACTCTGATTTAGTTTGCTGCAACGATTTTGGAATTAGAGTGAAGTTCCACTTTGAATTGTACATTTTTAGCTGATATTCGAACCGGAAGATTCCAGAATGCGATATTTGATACCAAATTTATCTCAGGTTTACTTATTTTACGTCTGTCAGATAAACGTTTAAACGTTTTATGTACAGTAAAAGCCTTGTCCTATTATAATACCTAGTCCGTAATGATTTGTATGATTAAGTGTTCAAAGATTAATTCATGTGTCGTGTTGCATCTACACTGTAAGACGTGCCAATTTCAAAATAAAAATACAAGACAGAGAGGAATAAACATTAACACAAAATGGAGCTGGAGGTTTATTTCGTCTGTCCTCTTATTATAAACAATTCTGGTGACGCATAGAGCTCCCAGAAGATATAATAAACGATGAAACAAACAGACCGCTTGATCGTTGTATTCATTGGCAAAATAATATTTTATCAGTACTGAAGATACAAGCCTTTTTTTGGCTCAAAAATATTTCAAATACGACGTTATGTCTTTGTTTATATTTAGAAGACTTACACATCAATTTGGACTCAACACAGAAAGTAAGAAACCAAATCATATATTTGTAGGATTTGATGTTTTCAAGGCGGTGGGTCTGAAAATGGCTGCCTTCTTGTTTTTTTTTGCGCCGTGTAGTCTGGTAGAAGTGTACCGACGTTTCAGAGGTCCTTGCTGCCTTCGTCATTGGGGCTATGAGGTAGCCATATTCAGACTCACCGCCGTGTAAACCGGGAATACTACAAACTGCAAAGAAACTTCGATTTGTGCAGCCTCTCCCGTCTTTGTATTACGTCCTGTACTCAGTATCCTTCCATCAAGCGTCCTTAATTTGTATTAATTTGTGAGTCAGTTCCATGCCCAAACGGACGAAAGATAAACTGAGTCTGTTGTATTCCAGTCTTTGGAAACAAGCGATTCTGGACATAATGATAGGAAATGTTTCTGGAATTTAAACTTATTAATTTCATTGTGAACAATTTTTGGCTTGAAGCTGTCTTTCCAGAATATTTTTATTTCGATAGATTTTCGAAAAAAAGAAACAACTAATTACTTCTCACTTCTGATATTCGTTAAATATTTTACATACGAACATCAGATGTGTAATCAAATTGACGTTTGGGATTAATTTTCTGTGAATAAACTGGGGTTATGCTGAGAGTCCTAATATAATTCCGCTGGGGGTTCGCTGACAATGTTCCTCCCCCTCCCCCTCCGGTGCCATCTAGCATCCAAACTATCTGCATGACGTCACAGTGCGCAGGTTTTTAAACTTGAAACGGTGTTTCCCGTTTATAGCCGTCTGTACACAAGGATATCTAATTAAATCTGATTTCGCTTACCACAACAACATAATTTACCTTTAGACAGAACTGTAAACTGTGTTTTCTGAACACAAATTAACATCAGGTCTGAAGGAGAAACATGTACCTGAATGCCTTGTACTGACTTAATATGCAGACTTGTGTACATGGACATATTAACCGTAGTCTCTTTTGACACACTGCGTCATCTCTCTCTCTCTCTCTGTCTCTCTCTCTTCTCAGCTTATAACGTCATAGGCCTGCTGTAATTTGCATTTGATGAAATGAACTCAGCGTTCGATTAAGACTTTTCTCCGGTTGTTCGTTTAAACAGAAATCAGCAACTAGAGACCGAGAAGATATTAAAACTCTTTTTACGCTCTTAAAACGAACGTAGAAAGTTCTTTTGGTGTTCAGTTTGTGCTAGAACGGTACAAGACAGGTGAGGACTGAGTGCAATGTATGAAATATCAACTGTGTTCACATTTTGCTTGTTTACGACACGACACGAGATGTCGCGATCACTTGGATCTAAGCGTTTCGGAGCGTCCCGCTGTGTTTTGCAACTCGCCCCCCAAATCCGGGCTGTTTGCAACATTTATACAGTTTTTATAATGTTACTCCCGTAATCCTATTAAAATGTAATTATGTCGATTTAAGTGCCCAAAAAGGATGTGTGATTAACGTTCATCACGAAATCAATATATCATTAGGCAAAATAATCAAATACGAAATTGGTGATAACGTACCCCGGGTTCCCCTACACCAGTGGTATTCAACCTGGGGTAGGCGTACCCCCGGGGGTACGCGAAGACATCTTAGGGGATACGTGAAATTTAAAAAATATATATATTATTTTATGATAAACACTGAATAATCAGTAATGTAATTTATTTAATTTATTTTAAATGTAGATTATATGCTATGTATAACTTGAATTATACATCAACAACTTTGGGGGTACAAAGTTGAAGAGAAATTATATCTGGGGGTGAACGGCGGGTAATTTCTTGAGTACCTGAGAGACTTTTAGCTTCTGAAGAAGTTCTGTGTTGTATTGAGTTACTCGGGTTCAGTATTTAGGGACACGGCCGACGAGGACGAAGGCTTTTGCCGTAAAATCAGCGAACTGACGTAGCAACCAAGAGGAAGGCTTAGTAGCGTAATAGGGAGGTCATTAGCTGTGGTCTGCTTTCATGAGATGACATCGTGCAGTTTGCGCCACTGATTCAGGGAGACAGACGGTCTTCACCTGGAATTGCAGGGCTCCCAAAGACGCTCTTGGTTAAACCTTTGAAGGACAGCGGTAATTATGCATCTACCATCTGGTTTAACACTCAACAAATACTTGTTTTCGCGTGATTCCCAAAATGGTGAAGAGTTGTGTTTTCTTCGCGGTACGGCCTGAGTTCTTAAATATTATTTAGACGATCTTCGGTTTCGAAGGGTTAAACAGTTGGTGCTTGTGGTGGGAAGAAATGCGTTTTGTTGTTATTTTTTTTTTTTGTAAGTAGAAATGAAATGTATAACTTGGTATCCACTACTCTCTGTCTTCCGGAGATAAGTTCCGTAAATTGTTTAAGGTTTTACAATGTTTTGGCAGCTGGAATGTTTGAAAACTTTCAACAACCGACGCGGCTTAATATCGAAAGTCGAATTTATATATCGATCTCCTTCTGCAAGAACGTAAGAACATGAATTCTGAAATATTATCCGGATGAGCTTCGTAGCATTAAAACGGTTACTTCAGCACGAAATCTGATCTAACTCTACGACGATCCCGGTCTTACTTCTGAAATGCAAGTAGACTTAAGGTTATCGGCGTCTTGAAATAAATTTGAATTCGTAGCGTGTTGCAGAATGGCAGAAACTTGTCAGTGGCATTTGGAACACGGCCAGACTGAACTTAAACGCTGCCTTCCAGCCGGAGAGGGACCTGTGTGGTATGTAGAGTAGGCAGTAGTTAAAATAGCAGCTGTATGCATCATATATGGAGGCGGGGTACCCAAATTGCCTCTACGTGATTGATCAAAGCCACGTATCCTCCCAACCGATCCATATTCCCCCAAACCCGTGGGCTAAAACAGAAAGAGCGATGTTGACCTGTAGGAAACATATTTATTCGTAGAGACACGCTAATTACAGTTGTGCATATACAATGATATATTTTACTGTGGGTGTTTTCTCGTGATTCAGGGATGAAGTATTTAATTGCAATGTTTCAGATGCTACTGATGCAGAAAGCATTATTATGCCAATATAGGCTATTTAATTATTAACAGGTGCCATTGAATGAACGTCTCTTTATTACACCGATATTAAAGTTGGTATAATTTATTACTGTTACTATGAACTAATTACTAATATAGAAATAAATTTATTTTGAAGGCTTTTGATGTAATTTTTGTGTGAGATTTTTGGTGTTTATACAAAATATACTATTTTCCTGGTGGATTGTATGTCGAATATAGGATTTAATGGAAATGTATTGTTTTACAACGTAAATGACTGAATGGTGTGACCACATTTCTTTAAAACTCTTTAGAATTTGGGTGGCGTAAGACAGCAGTTCCAATGTAGAATCGAGAAAGCAATTTATTTTTCTTGTGATTCAGAAATTCAAAATTCAATTAGAATATTTTATTTATCCACGTGATTTTCATGTCCGTAAACCATGGCGTTTATTCGCGTCATGCTGAATTCTTTGAAAACATCCGACAGGAGATGGTAATTTATTCCGGCTGTCGGAAGCAAAATGCAGGTCCGAGTATGCAGAAGCCGCGGGCATAAACTAGAAAGGAGGTGACCTTTTTAAGCCGCTTCAGAAGATATTATATTTAAAGACGGTTGTTAGTAGCTCAATAATGAGGGGGGGGTAGTGAATAATGAATTGGAAAGGATGTGGAAGGAAGTGGTCATGATCTAATCTGAGATACTATCCCGGCATTTACCTGGAGGGACCGGGGAAAACCACGAGAAGCCAGTCATGGTAGACGGTCTGCATAAATGGATATATTAATGAATGAAATGAACGCGAGAGAGGAGTCAGCCTCTCAAACACCGCATCTAGACGTTCTATTTTAATTTACTACTATCACTGCTACTACTACTACTAATGTGTTGAAGATATTAAATAAAACCACGTTTCTTAATTTTCATTTAGATTCAAACTGCCTGTCCGGATTCTAATATGAGATGCATTCTTGAGACAGAAATGCAATTTTGTGAACTTTTAATGGCTGTAGTAAGTTGTAGAATAGCGGTTAGAACGCTGGCCTTGTAATCCTTGGGGTCTCGGGTTCGATGCCCGGCGGTGCCTGAATTTATAACTTGTGTTGGGCGAGGCCGTGGTCTAGGCAACACGGAGTTTTCCTCCGTGGCATCCCAACAATTACTCCATTCACACACAGAAGAAGGCAATGGCAAACCACTTCTGGATCATCTGCCAAGAACGTATATGAACAGGTCCCAGTCCGAGAAAAGGATGGAAGGATCCTGTTCATATGGACCTGTCCTCAGACAGAACACTAAATAAAAAGTAAGTGACGTAGCTTTGCCTGATAATGACACAACGGGCGGGAAACTTATCGGGTAATGCATTTCAATTTTCTCGTGTAATTTTATATTAAACGTGTCGTATGAGATTGGTGAGACGCATTGATGCTGAACTTTACCTTCTCTTAAATCGAATGTAATTAACTGCTCTGTGTATGTGAATGTCGGTTATTCATTGCGAAATTCTGTACATAGTGGGTTTTATCTTGTTCGGGGTTTAGGGTACCTGAACCTATAAATTCTCACGACGTGTGGACTTTATGGTCACAATGATACACTCTACCTCACTGGATTCTTTTTGAGAAATATGTTAGATTAGGCTGGCAAGAGTCGGGTAATTTGTTTTATTTTCCTGACTCTTTTTGAAGACGGCACGAAAGTTTCACCTCTGCGTCTCTACACGTAGGCGCAATATTGCGTCATGTCCTGAACGGTTGTTCTCATGCAAATTTCGATCTATGTTAAGCGCCTGTCATCCTTACCTGAAACATCATCGTTAAAACTGGAAGGTAACCCACGCCACCGAGTTCTGACCTTCAGCACGCATGCCCTTAATGGAGGCCTGTAGGCACAGCTAACCTTTCTGGAGAACACATTCGTCATCCCATCGTTCTATCTCGACCCATAAGTGCCTTGGAATTGGCCACACATCGCCCTGTTTTGCTCACTTCAGCTACCGAAGGTCGACCATTACCTCTCTTAAGCATGTCCATAGATAGGATCTAAAGCTTCATGCCTCACGAGCCCCCCCGGGGTCAATTGTGCAGCCCACGCACAATTTTCTACGATGGTATCACTCCGGGCCCAAGTGTAATATTTCCTCTTCAATTTATAACTGACGCAAAATATCTGCGAGCGTAAGATGAATCACAGTAAGAGGGATGTGGGTGAAGTGTAGGGTGTGATGGTAGCCTCATGCACTATCATTTGTTATTTCCCCCGTACCCCGGTCCGGTGGACGACAATGCGTGTGTTTGTGGCGGTCACATAAGCTCGGAGATATTTTGCGACAAGTATAAAGTGTGTTAAAGAATATTTAGTCAGTAAGAAATATGAACGCGGTTCAGGTCGACGAAAGTTGAAATTCCTCAGTAGAATCGCAGAATCTGAAGACTAAACCCCACGTGGAAGACATCAGTGTAGACGTGTAGGAAGCTTTAAAATGTGTGTAGGATCTGAGGTTGAAGATGGCGGTCTTCTGAGTTGTGGCGCCGTACAGAGTGGTAGAAGTTTACCGACGTGTCAGAGGTCCTCGCTGCCTCCATCACCAGGGCGATAACCCAGAAGACAGCAGTCTTCATTAAGACGTACTTTAAAACCAGAGTTTCGGGTTTTTGGTTTCTTTCGTCTGGACCGGTGTTCGGTTCTTGTGAACGCGGAAGTGTACTTTGCTAAGCGTTACGGGTGTTGGCGTTCGTGACTAAGCGAATATTTGCGTTTCAAACGAGACTCTGTCGCCCGCACGGAGTTGACCTTCGCGTGCCTCTCATCACACGTCGGAGGCAAGTGAGGTAACGCTTCAAGGTCACTGATGACAGACGATTGGCGGGGCCGAATGAGAAACTGGACTTTGCTTATTTCCGTGGCGAAACGATGAAAAACACAGGACGGACTAAACGTAGCGCGCTGATTGGTTGTCCGTGGTCTTACAGAACTTGGCTTCGGTCCTCGGCACATGTCCCAATGGTAGATAAATTTACAAACTTCCGATGATACGCGGTAAAATTATCTTTAGGTCTAGCGACAGAATTCACTTATAAGGTTAACCTTATTTTTCGGTTTTAAAATTGAATTGGGCGGGCATACGTGCCCGAAAATATTTCTGAAGTCGAGGCATTGGATGCGTGTCCGAAACCGATTAAGCTCACGTAATTATGTTCTTATCTAGATCCGACCTGAGTCGAAGAATGCCATCTTCAGGGCTTGCGTCTGCGCCTATTGTCTCTATCCCTTAGATTAGGTTAGGTTAGGTTAAGGTTAGGTTAAGGTTAGGTTAGGTTAAGGTTAGGTTAGGTTAAGGTTAGGTTAGGTTAAGGTTAGGTTAGGTTAAGGTTAGGTTACGGTTAGGTTAGGTTAGGTTAAAAGAAGCTGTCATATTACGCGTCCTGATAGGCCTGTACATATTCCGTCTGAACAGAAGTTAACCGAATGGAAAACATTTAACTTTTTTAATTTCCTCTTTTTTGCAACTTTCTTTCCTTCTTTTCCTCTGTCTCAATTTCTTTCGTGGTTCCTGTCACCTTTCCTCTTCTGTCGACACCCTCGTTATTTAACTATTCCTCTCATTCTCATGCGTTCTTCCTCTCCTATTCCATTTGATTATCCTCCTTAGTTCTCCTCTGACTATCTTTCGATATTCCTCTCTGTTTTTTAGTTATTTTGTTTTTGCCGTTCCTTTCTGGACACTTTGCCTTTTTAACGACGCCGTATCACCTAGAGTTACGTCGTGACTCGATGATAGATTGTGGCAGATGTGGGAGAAAGTTATTGTGATATGTTTCGGGACAACAGACTAATGGCCGGGAACCCTAACCTGGTAGCCCGGCTTAAATACAGCGTTCACTTCACGTCACTGCGTTGTGTAGGATGATTTGTCCTGATCTCTTGGTGTGGTTCCTGGAATATGCGTTGCATGGTGTGAGGATGCGAAAACTGTGTTCGGATGAAGGCTCGTTCCGACTAGTCAGATGGCTTGAATTTCAGCAGCTGGAACCCAAGCTCATGCTTACATTCAGGTAATCTGAAATGACGTAATCAGAAGTAAGTAATGCGTCATTTCGTTAGATTTTAAACGTGTTTGAAACACAGCGTCATATTTGTCAAGCGATTTGCATTCAAACAACTTGACTGGAGTGTCTGAGGCTTTATTTAAGTGACATTGAATCCAAGAATATTTACGATGTTAGTCATTCGCTTTGTATAATGCAGTGTGTTATATCACATCACCTACGAGGGTAGACATTTGGATCGTAGTGTACAGTTGGTATCTGCAGCTAAAATATTATCTGAGTTTTTACGTACTCACGGCGGTGATAATAAGCATGTTGATCTTCTGGGTAGACCCCCCTATGGATTTGTAGGTAAGATAGTCGGAGTTGCAGACTGCATACAGATTTTTAAGATGAGGTTCCTCTGAAACGTTATTATAATTCACCTATCAGTCCACGGGTTGGTACTGCACGGAATACCAACTTCGACAAGAAATACTCTGTCTTCATATTAAATTATTATTCAATATGCCTTCTGTTTATTTTAATATTCTTACATAAATGCACAAATTACTCTTGTTTTGATTATTTTTGGTAGCCAGAATATAACTGCATGATATTTGTTTGTACTTACGACATCTGTGTTAGATGTGGGGAATATTATACTTATTATAATTGTTTTTGACAAAAGAGAAAAGCAATAGAATTCATAAAATGTTTATTTAATTTGTTCTGAACTGCATCCGATAGCAATGTTGTTAATTGTAACTGTCGGTACGTGGCATGTAACGCACAGGACAATATAAGGAAAGATTAAAGAATTTTGTATAATGGATGAGGTGCATTAGAAAGCACTTCGTGTTCCATTTAAAAAAAAATAAAGAACAATGAAGGATAAAATGAGAACGTTCCACAAATAATTCTGATAATTGAAGCACGTGAAATTCAACATCGACTGTTCAGCGATTCTTAAAATTCTCTTTTTATCTTCGTATAATTTATTCATCTTTTAATGATAATTTCCTTTCGTAACGTCTTGAGATTTAAAATTAATAGAATGTTAAATTAGCGACGTGTTTCATCAAAATGTGTTTTATGATGTTACGTTGAAGTGAGTTTTAAAAAAAAAACGAATCTAAGTAGAAATTGTGCGCGAATCGCTCAGGAATAATTGAAATTTTAAGTAGTGAGCGAGCACGTCAGAATTCGCAAGGACCCTAATACTGCTCGCAGATCATCTCTGAGCAGAGGGATAAGACCAAGAGTCTGTGAAAGAATTGTGACCTTTGGTTCATTCCCGGTCTCCCAGATGCTTGGGGTCTGCTATTCTGAAGTACGTTCCAAGTAAAAGTTATGCGGATTGCTTTAATAGTTACACTTTACACAGTCTTACAGCTGAAATGCAGTCTTCAGCGATGGGTCGCTACCAATTTAATTTCATGTCTCGTTTATCGTCTTGAGTTTTTATTGTATTGTTTTGCTGGAATTTGGTATTGCAGAAGTAAAATGGTTTTTCGTCGAGTTAAATCTACGTAAATACCTTTAAATAGATGGCGACTTTGCTGAGCCTTTACGTTCCACGTACGTCACCGTCCTCTGATATCACTGGACGCCTTAATAATTGCTGAAGTTAATGCAGCATCCTTAAATAACATATGACCTGTTATCCGCAGGTACAGACCGCTATTTTCTGACTCTGACTTCATGACATCGTCCTGATTTCTCCTACGCTGCACAGCGACTTAAGTGACATTAGAAATTGGCTGATGCTCCGTAAAGACAAAGTTCCTTCGTGATTTGACCCTGATGAATCCATTGTCCAGGGAATAACACACAGTGAAAGATTCACTACGTCCGGTGCCCGCCGAGATAATCCTGATATCTCAGTGTTACGAAACAGAAATGGCGATCACCGCATTACAGCCTGAGATTTCACGTTTACACGGCGGTGGAAATATCGTTTTGGAGATTACCAACGTTTGAGAGGAACGTATCAGCTTCATATTCAGGGTAGAAGTGAGTGAGGAATGGATTATGAGCCGCTTATTAAAGGGGAGGTTCTCCGATGGAGTTCCTGAGGAAGAAGGAGGTTATGAAAGAAATATTTAACTACCCATGGACTGAGTGAGAGACCGTGTGAGAAAAAGTGATGAGAAGGGGGGGAGGGGACCTGAGGTTTGCTGTGAGAAAGGGGAAATGGTTAGGGCGATCAGTCTTCGAGTTGGTAAAGTTCTAAATCGCTTGATGGTGCTGATGTAATTTTTAGAGGCTGTTGGATTTTGAAGTAAATGTCTTGTGCGTTGCATTGCGAACAAAGAAACTGACAGACGTGAAGGATTGGCCGTGGTATACTTAACGCAATAAATTTTCATTCCAATGACGGACCGAAGATGAATTTTCGAAAGAAATGCCAGTCACAACAGAAAGCTTGTACCAAAATTCGAGAAGGGAACGTCGAAGCGAGTGACCACCAGTAGCTTTTGTGGCGCGTGTGCCGGGGCGTGCGACCCCTGGTCCATACATCATCGGTCTGACTCATCCATGACCACTTTTTCTCCGTCTCCTTAACAATCTTTAAGGAGGAACATTTGAGAGTGCTGTGGGCCTGTCTTGCCTTGGCTCCGTGCTGATGTCTCTGTCTGGCACCGCGTAAGCTTTCTACGAACACAACTCTGAAAAGCAATCTCTTAAATTCATGGCGGGGTTGTGAGGAGGTTAAAATCATCTAAATCTTTGGTGACATCACAGAGATGATAGCTGACACGTGGTGAGTTTTAACCATCTGACAAGGCTGATAGCCCGAAAAGAGTTTTTTTTAAGTGGGACGATTCAGATAAACTTTGTTGAATATAAAATAGTGTAGTTGGGTCATATTGTGATTTATTGAATTAAAATTAAATTATTTGGTATTCCGTCAAATCACAATATATTTAAAATAAGATAATTAATCAAAATATCATTCTTTGTTCCATATCGAATAATCGATTTACAGTTGGAACAGTTACAACATGTTTCGGTTTTATTAAACCATCATCAGGTGTAAAATTATATTAAATTTAAAATTAAATTGAATTTTTTACAATTTTTTCGTAGTGTAGTTTTGGAGGTCGTGTGCAGATATTTTCATATAAAGTTGATCAATTATATGAACATATCTGCACACGACCTCCAAAACTACACTACGAAAAAATTGTAAAAAATTCAATTTAATTTTAAATTTAATATAACTTTACACCTGATGATGGTTTAATAAAACCGAAACATGTTGTAACTGTTCCAACTGTAAATCGATTATTCGATATGGAACAAAGAATGATATTTTAATTATTTTAATTATCTTATTTTAAATATATTGTGATTTGACGGAATACCAAATAATTTAATTTGTTGAATAAGTTAATGACTAACACTGGGAAGGAATTGTTCCGGAGAATCTAATAGTTACTGAGCTTGTCAAGACTTTCCCCGCATGTTATATACCACAAATTTTCGTTATAATTTCGTCAAAGCTCATTACAGGACTTAGTCGCCAAGCCACATGAATAGAATCTCCATACTTACGCACTTTTACTCGAATATTCATTTTAGTATTGTACTTTAAATTGAATTGAATATATCAGTGTATTAAAGTAATGAGTGAGTTGGCACCAGTTTTCTTGTTTAAAGAATATTTCTCTTTTCAGGTATGTGCGCCGATACTGAACCACTGGTTCATATTGAAGTGACTGTTTCGCTCGACGTGTATATGTCGATATTAATTTTGTGCCTCTAGTATAAGCAATTAATCACGTAGATACCACAGTTATATATCGTTTTAGAATTTTGTCTAAATGTAAGTACGTACGACTCGCTCAAAATGTTTTCTAACAGAATGGTTTCGACGTCTGACCCTTGACTTTCAAAGAACTGTAAGAAGAAAGATGATTGTTTGTTGTACCTTATTTTATTCTTAAATTTTCCTACAGGGAGACTTTTTCGAAGATTTCGGGTCTCTGAATGTGTTTTAATCTCAAAATACAAAGCACAAAATTAAAAATAAAAATCATCTCCATGAAAAATCATGACAGAATCATTCTTCGTATTTAATAAGTGACGACTCTTAGCGTCATGACCCAATTTTAAGCAGTGCGGTCGACTTTGTACTATCTCTCCTGTCTGATGTTTTCCCAATAACATAACCTAAAGCCAGCACAGGAACAGACAACGTGTTACATCGTAAGCGTTCATGTACGTGTCTATCCGACCTCTGCAACTCCTACAGCGTCGAGGACATGAAGACAAACATTCCAGGTCATAAATGAATTAGGTAAAAGTTGTATGTTTAATTTGGCAACGCTGTTCACGATACACGTCACCCCCACTACAGCACTTGGACGCTGAAGTCATCACAATTCGTTTCTTTTTTTGTTTTGTTGAGTGAAGGCAGGGATACCAAAACAACTACTTATAAGATAATGTGGCCCTAGTTTTTACCCTCTCAAAAGATTTGCAGTTATTTGAAAAATAACGACTGTGTCTGGATGTAAATTAGTGAGCAGCGCATAGGCGTGTTATTTTTTATTTAGTGTTCTGTCTGACGACAGGTCCATATGAACAGGATCCTTCCATCCTTTTCTCTTCTCGGACTGGGACCTGTTCATATACGTTCTTGGCAGATGATCCAGAAGTGGTTTGCCATTGCCTTCTTCTGTGTGTGTGAATGGAGTAATTGTTGGGATGCCACGGTGGAAATCTCCGTGTTGCCTAGACCACGGCCTTGCCCAACACAAGTTATAAATTCGAACCCGAGACCCCAGGATTACATGGCTAGTGTTCTGACCGCTAGACCACCGTGGCGGTATAGGCGTGTTATTGGTCTAAAAATTACTTCTTGAAATAATATCAGTTTCACAGTTAAAGAAAAGATAATTGTTTGTCGTGTTTATATTTACGTCGGTTCACGGCGTTGGTAATCTTTTACAGTACTACACGGTGCAAGATCCCACAAGGGTGTCGTATTTATAATTTTTAAGCAGTCTTCCGTATAATTTGTTAAACAGTACGTAACGTTTAAGGACGCATTTGTTAAACTCCTCCGTTGGCCTGTGGTTACAGCGATGGCTGAATCTAGTCAAGCGAACAAGCGATGTTCATCGAACCTGGTATATTGGATCATGAATCATGTCGGACAGTTTGTCAGTTTTGGTAACAATAAGGTCTATGGGGAGCTGTACCCATGCTCGGGAGGAGAACGCCAGAATGTAAGCCACCCGCATTGCCGATAATTGACAACCGCCTTCCGTAGAAGCTGGTGGTGATCGAAGAGTCCGGGTTGTCGTAACGAAGTCTCGCTAACCCTCCTTTCATCCACACACGCACAGAGACTGAGTTGTGTGAAGACTGTTGTGGGCACAGAAGATTGACACTAATCCGAATGTAAGCGTGTTAAGGTTTTTATCTGAAGTAACCTAGTCGTAATTTCGTGTAAGGTTTTTCGAGGTAGACACACGTTCATGCGTTTGATTTACGCAGTCTGTTTCACACAAAACACTTTTAAGTCGTCAGGAGTGAAGGACGTGATATATAAGCGCGGGATTATATTAATTTTCCGAAAATTTAATAATTGATACTTCCGTTCTGCCAGATGCAACTTTGTTTTTAATAACATTCCTTCCTTTCTATTTCCTGGGCGAAAGGGAAGTTTAGTGACGTTTTCCTGATGGAAGGGGCGAGGACCACTGAAAAGTTGGTGAACATTAACCTGACTACAAGCCGCTACAACCCAGAAGGCATCCATCTTTTTAATCAACGCCGTGAGATACTCAAAGCCTTCGAGACAACAAAATTTTAATTGTGATTTACTAACAAATGCACAATTTGTCGCAAATTTGTGTGTGGATCGATCGAATCCGCTATTAAAATGGGAAAATAAATTGTGTGACTGTAGGCCTACGCACATGTTTATACGTATTCGTGTATTATCGTGAAGGAAGATGTGTAGAGAACATTTCATAAAACAAAGAAAATTAATTGTTTAATTGTATATATATTTTAATATATTTTAAATATTAAATGTTAATTATAGTAATAATATTTTAATATTTAATAAAATATTTTATTGTGATTAGACGGTTAAAATAAACAATTATAATCATCACAATATGACGCAACAATATCATCTCATCTAAAGAAAATTAAGTTGTGTGGAGAAAGATAAAGGTTTGGGTGGACCAGTTTAGACACAAAGAGACGTAAAGATCAGTCTGTATTTCGTGAATACTAAATGCGTCTTGAGTCAGTCGAGGCTCCAAATCACGATTTAAACGTTTTTTTTATGAGTAAGAAGAATTGCGTTGTATTCATTTATTTATCGTCCAATAATCAAGAGATATTTCTTGTAGAAAGAATAAAAAATAAGGAAAAGGAATATCTGCACTCTCGTTTCTTGGAATCAAGATATTATTTTGAAAAACAAGTTACAGTTACTGTGAATCGAACCGCGAATGAGTGTCTTACAAGAAATTCGTATTGATAGCAATATAGTCGTCTTGCGGCCACGCTGAAGAGACAATAGTGTCTGTCTGTCTGTCAGCCAGGACGCCGCAACCATAGGATTCATCTTTTAACTGATGAATATTGTATTTGGTTGCACAATGCTTTACTGACTACGAATAAACTTGTAAATCCCGTGCGGAAGGGAAATCTCGCTTCCAGTTTATGAAACAGTTAATTAAGCAAGGTAGGATCATACACGTTGGTTTGACTACAAGCACGGTTAAGACGGCTATTTAATTAGATCTACTAATCGGATTTTGCTAAGTTAGTAGGCCTAACAAGCCGTTTGACCATTAAAGGAATTACTCAGCAGCGCACCACATTAAATCCACGGAAAATTAATTACGTACACAAGTAACAATTTACGGGGAGAGTCCGCAAATTCAGAACACGCGAAACATAAAATTTGACACGTTTAAATATTTGATAATAAAAAATTATTTTAACGGAAGTGGAATGTAGCGATGTGGTGTTTCGTTTGCCTATGTCAAGGTGGGGTCCAGCGGCGATCCCTAGAGAATAAAATAATGAAATTTTGTGTTCCTTACAAGTTGAGAAATAACTTGGCTACCTGAGCGACCATTAGCTTCTCAAGAAGGGCTTAAATCACAATGTGCCGTTGGTGGAGTGGACAGTAAGGAATTTTTTCGGTTGGAATTCTTCAAATCAGTGCTCGGTCCTGTCTGCGTCCAGACGTAATTGGCTGACGGTCACGTGTTTGTCAACTTGTTTCGCCACTTAATCACCCGAATGGAATGTGCTCCGACTGCTACAAGCTTTAAGCTGATATCTTGAAAGATTTGAGTCCAAACGAACTGCTGAAAGCATCGCTACTTTTTATCACCTGAGCTGGGGCTTGCTACGTCAGGCGACCTTGCCGCAAAGAATACGAAGGAGGCTCAGAAGCGAATACCCACGACCAATTTCTTGAAGAACAAACTCTGTCAATTATAAATGTGTGTCTCTAAAAAGCTTACTCCGACATGTGGAAGGTGATTGATCAGTGTTCGATCTGTGAGGTGTCTGCGGAAGCCATAACAAGGGCTTTTCTGTGTTAATCCTCAGAGTTTATTGATTCCTGGTGCTGGTTATCTCCCTGCTCGTAATTATGTGATAATCGTTGTGTAAACTGATAGGCTACTGTAAAATTCATATGTCGAAATCAAAGATTATAATTGAACCAAATACTCTGACAAACCTCAGGGGTTATTATAATAAGCATGAGTGGTGTATGGATTAAAAAAAGGTTCTTAAATGTGACTAATATCGCTGTATCAGATGTATATTTGTTTAATATTCGTATTATTTTGTGTTCTGGGTATTATACAATAATCCGCAAATGTTATTAATGGGGATTAATGCCGAGGACTCATTACGCTGAGTCGACGTTTTCCACTTGTGGTGTGTGTGAGTGTACATAAGTCTGCTGATCACTTTAAGGTACTTGGTTCGAAATTCGGAAAGTGGATTCTTGTCGCACCTGCGGTATATACACTTTTCTTCTATTATTGATTTATTTATTTTCTGATGAAAAGAAGATACGAGTATGGAAGACGTTCTTCTTATGTTTCAATCAATTTTCTGGTTGCGATAACTTTTACCGCTGCGGGCAAGTATGGCGCCACGCGATATGATCTTAAGTTGCACAGACTTAGATAATTGATACGTCTTTGCTATGAATTTTTACGTTTGATTTAGTTGTTGTAGGTTTACGTAAACGCGATTAAGTAGGCACCCATGAACCACATCGTGCAAATTCAACTGCAATTTCGTTCTGACCCTTTTTGTCTAAAACGTTCGTGATGATTTTCGACAGCCGCGTGGCAGTGCTTGTTCAGAAACGAGATGCGATGCGAAGAATAACGTCCTTGGGGCTATATCCTTCCGCACAATTTGATGTTATAATTGGAGAATTAATTTCGGTGTCTTAGTATCAAAAGTAATCATAGGGTATGTACCCAGTGGTCTGGTTGCTTTGTCTTGTAGTTAGACACGTACCCTGAGGGTTTCAGACATAATTAGCACGAGTCTGTAGGAAACTGAAAGGCTGTACTTCAAAGTAGCGGAAAGTTTTTGGATGTATTCCGTTATTCACATTATCTTTTTTGTTTATTTCTGTTTTTTTTTTCCTAAAAGGAAAAGTTTGTATTAACGAATTCCACGGACGAGAATCCGTCTTGAAAAGATGGCGAAGAAAATTTCTGATTTTCTACAGGAGCATTGTGAGCTGAAACCAGTCCACAATCTTATACATATTTCTTTAAGAACCCTACATTGGTGATCGGGAAAATTTTCAAAACCATGGGTCGTATTGGTTATTAATATATTTGTCAGAGTTGCAGAATAAAATTGATTATGTTGTGAACAGTATGTGAGGCTGACAATACTGTTTTTATACGATTTGAAAGATTTTGAAATGACTAAACTTAATAAAATCCATTTCGGCCATCAGCTATGTGAAGTTTGAAAAATAAATCGACTTTTCGGTACCATCTGTGTCTCGATAATCACGACTAATTCGTATTTCTCAGTTAATTTATATTTTAATTAGAATGCTTCCGTAAAACATAAATTCCTCTCAAATTTTGGTTGCAAAGACCTATTTTTTTAATCTGTACCTCCTCGGAGTCTTTAATCAACAAAATTATTATAAATTTTATGGAATCTATCTTAATCATGTATGTAATTGCTAACGTTACGATTTCACTCCGGTGAAAGCATCGATTGTGATCTTCGGTGTAAGGACACCGTGTTGTCTATTAAAATACCCGCTTGGCGGTAATATCTTCTGGAATGTTGGTAGCCATGCGCGAGTGGTGCCCAGTAGCATCCAAGATTCCCTCTTATTATACGCACGACCAACCAATATCCTGGACCGTCCCGGGGAAAGAGACTATACATACAGCAAGCCAGTATGCACAGCTGTCATACGGACCGGTAAGTGTATATTAAACAGAGGAAGTGAGTACATAAACAGCAGAGCTCAGCGGTACGCAGTAGGCCCAAATAATTACAGTCGTGAATACTGAAGCCTGGTGGAGTTTTATGTTGTTAGCAGTTGCAGACAGCACCATTAGAAACAGCAATAATAAAGAACATGTCCATTGCGGAGTATACAGTTCCATCACCAATCGTCTGAAAATTTCGGTCTCTGAATGCTCCAAGTCCTCGGAATTGTGCAGATGGAACGTTGACGTTTTCGAGTAGGCCTAGACCTTTCCCAAAATAACTACCAAATCCTCAACCCAATCTAACAAAACCTAACGTAACCTAACCTAACCCAATCTAACCTAACCTAACCGAACAAAACCTAAACTATCATAACCCAACCCAACCTAACCCAACTTAACATAACAAAACATAACCTACAATGTAACCTAACCTAACCTGACGTCCCTTTACCCTGCATTCCCCGTCTGTGACAGGTGTTATACCTTCCCACCCATCAAATATGCCTCGAAATATTAGTAAAAAAATACGCCAGCTTTCGCTCTACGCCGTTTGGCCCAATTTCATTTGACTAAAACTTTTTAGAAGACCGAGAAATGAAACCAATTTAATAACCGGAGATTCGTCAACAGTCTTCATAACTTCCGCCACTGGTTCATATCCCGAATGACATTAATTTAGTTCCAATTACCCCCCCCACCATTTATTTAACAGCCGTCTTAATATTATTTTACCACATACGAAGTTGCCACTTCGTTTCAGGTTTACGAACAAAAATTTCGTATTAGTCCTTCGTCTGCCTCAAACATGCTACATGCCTGCCCATCATCTTCTTTGATTTGATTATCCTGACACTTAGTTAAGAGTAAAAATAATTACTTTCCTCATTTTGTGATATCTCACAGTATGATTTTTATTACTAGGACGAATTATGTAAAAGTCTGACTTCAATTAACTTTACAAAATAAGGCGATGAGTTCACTGTGAACGCACGACACACGCAGTGATCCATCGTGACGTGAAGTTTGGGGGCTGACGATGAATCCGTTTGTTAGGCGTAATTGTGGGAACAGCTCATTAAAAAGACAACGTCAAAGGTTTAATTAGGGAAACGAAAAATGACTCTGCACAAGGGTGTGGTTACTGTTGAAGAAAACTAATTATCGAATGGTCTTGCTCTGTGGTCTGTTCTTGGAATCGATTCTTGCTTACAGTTTCATATTTAGATCTGTCAAATTAGATATGTATTGTCAAGATGGAGTGATTAACGATCTTAAGTCACATTCCGATTTCACTGGATTCCAATATACATTAACATAACATGGAATATATTACTTAAGAATGATACTGACAATGAGACTTAAGAGACTCGGAGAAAAATCCGACTTAATTTATCACTTTGTCCAGCACATTTCATATGTGGACAGCTCTGGGATCGAACCTGGGCCTCAGAGACTACATTTACGTAGACACGCTTAGAGTTAACATGTAAAATTGCCCTAAGGTTACTTACTGTCGTAGTAATGTTATGTTTAAGTAATCTTTACACTTAAATATAATGGCATCCGAGCCCCACGAGCTGTGAAGTGTCCATGATGAAGGAAAGGAGTTTTGTTCTGAAGGGCCCGACAGTCATTCTGCATTTTGTATTGAAGAACTAATGGTCACAGCACCTCGTATCGAGTGTAATCTGGGGTTTTAGCGCACCAAAATCCTCACTGTTATTGCTATTCGTAGCAGAACTGCATTTGTATTGGAATAGGAGTTATTACTTTGTTTTACAACACGAGCAGAATCACTGGTTTTGTGCTCTGTGCTACATCTGTTAGCTAACAGCAAAGGCTTAGGTTTAGCTTATGAAGTCAGTGGCGTTTCTCCCACAATATGTGACTTGGACTAAGTCAAAGTACCGTTCGTATCAACATATTTTCTGCGTTTCGACTTAGCTAATTCCGGTACCATGATCTGTTAAAGAATATTGGAATGATCGAAGGATGTTCTGGACACGAGGTGCCTGTAGAAACACATGACGAGGTTGTTACAGCGGTTTAATGGACTATCTGTGGGCTGCGATTTGTAATTCGGAGTTTTGGGAGTCCGTAATATGTTGGAAATGGAAGACTGCTTCAGAGCTTTGACGAGGATGTAAATTTAACGAAATAAAAGCGAACAGGTGGAATTACTACGTCATAATTCTTCGGTTTACTCAAGAGTTCGTATCTAAGGCCGGGATTTTGCTTTTGATGGAATGGGGCACTCGGATGCTTTTTCGAAACTTATGACGCTAAACACAATTAGCTAATTTTTGCCATCCGTGTCAGTTACCGAGCGAACTTAAAACCAGTTTTAGCCTTTGAACTCATTCGACGCTGAATGATATAGTTGATGTAGCATCGTTAAATAGCATTGGAATAGAGATCAACTGATCTAGCGGTTAGAACGCCGGCCTTGTAATCCTGGGGTCTCGGGTTCGAATTTATAACTTGTGTTGGGCGAGGCCGTGGTCTAGGCAACACGGAGTTTTCCTCCGTGGCATCCCAACAATTACTCCATTCACACACAGAAGAAGGCAATGGCAAACCACTTCTGGATCATCTGCCAAGAACGTATATGAACAGGTCCCAGTCCGAGAAAAGGATGGAAGGATCCTGTTCATATGGACCTGTCGTCAGACAGAACACCAAATAAATAAAATAAAATATACAGTTTATTTAGTAGATCTTATGATGTAAGTATCTCAGTACGTAGGCTGTATAAAGTAAGAATGTTGAAGTTGCTTCTGTGCTTAGGAACGTATTTTGTATTTGGCCTGAAGTCCCCGCCCATTCCGGGAGTCGAATGCCATCCGTTCTGTCCGTAGAGTCAGTCCACGATGTAATTCAGAGGAGGGTCGGACACCCCATTTTACAGCAATTACTCTGTAATTTTCTCTTGAGCGTGTTTCTTTAGTTAATGTAGCGATAATTTGATTGTCTCCTTTTAGACTTTGAAGCCTAGTTCCATGTAAATATTAGTTAAAAATTCACTCAGCATCTGAGAGGAAACAATTCTCAATTTGAAAGACAAGTTGGTTAATGCAGCTTAGGGAAATGTTCTTTATTCTAGTAATCATACGAACCTGAGTCGCACTCTGTGGGCAGAATGCAGAATTACTGATTGTTAAAGCACGTGATACGTGTAGTTACGACTGGGCTTTTAAAGATTAAACCAATTTGCAGCACCTTCTCTCTTCAAACAAGAAGGTGTGTTATAACTTTGGGTTGAACTGTATAAGTAGTCTACTGGAGCTGTCGGAACAGGCGAGTAATTAAGAGGTTTTAGAATCTGTTTGATGAATTTTCATTTTCAGGCTTTAAGCAAGGGGGGAAGTCTCCCTACACAGTCCAAGTGACACAGGAACAAGGAAAATCCTTCAGTGGGGAAATGCCTAGGACACAGAACTGAACCTACAATGAAAGAGCCTCCTGGGAAATTCATTAAAGATTCTTTTTTTTTATAATTTTTATTCACTTTTTACAACCCCCAATTAACGTTTCAGTAGTGCCATGATGGATTTAGTTTTTCCTGAAATGGGTTAGGATTAAAAGCCGGTCTGCTGCCATCTCTAGTGCAAGGGTTTTAAAAGTGAGCCGTCCCTGGCTTCCTCTTTATCACGTGCTCAAAGTGACATGTGCAGTTCCTAGTTCCCCCCCCCCCCCTGAATTGTTACTGTGTCCGTCCCTCTTGAAGGGTAAATGTGTTCAATTTGCAGTCCTTTCAGTTTACATTTTCAGGCTCGTAGAATTTGACTGACGTTTCTGGGTGGATAAAAAATTACTTCTCCGTAAGTCTTCCTCAGGATCACTATGAAGAGATTCAACGATTTAATACAATTTACGAGTTGAAAGTCACGAAGTGAGTCCTGACACTTGAATCTATTGTCTAACATGTCTCACCTAGTAGCGAGATGCAACAAGGTAATTTTATTTGTACGCTGCATCTGTTATAACTAACTAACTAGGTGGCTTACCGAAACCGATGGTTCATCACCGAATTAACCAAAGCCCTCCACCAGACCCTGTCCTGGGCCAACAAAATCCAGTCTCCGTCAACTTCTATCTCCCATAGATCCCGCCTGAGATTATCCTCCCATATACGTCTAGGTCTCCCCAGTGGTCTCTTCCCCTCAGGCTTCCCAACCAATACCCGGTGCACACTTCTTGTCCCATCCATACGTGCTACATGCCCAGCCCATCTCATTCTCGACTTAATCACCCTGACAATACTGGGGGAGGAGTACAGATTTTTAAGTTCGCCATTACGCGGTTTTCTAAAGACCCCATCGCCTTCTCTCCTAGGCCTAAATACCCGCCTCAACACCCTTCATCTGGTTTGGAAAAGCTTTATTGAGTGATCCGATAAATTCTTAGTTACCTTGTAAATGTTGAAATTCTAACGGCAGTGAGTTCTGGGTTGTAGCGCCGAGTAGTCTGTTAGAAGTTTACCGAAGTTTCAGAGGTCCTTGCTGGCTTCATCATCAGGGCGATGATGGCGGCACGGCGCAAATACACAGAAGACAGCCATTTTCAGACTCACCACCGTGAAAACCTCAGATCCTACAGCGTTTGTAAGTTTTGGTGGTAACCGTGTAACCATAAAAGAAGGAATTTTGAAGTTCTTCGATTAGCTGCGCCAATATTAGCTTCCCAAGGAGAAATGTGCCCCGCGGAATCGAGTTAATTTGATTTATATTAAGATTTTTTCTTCAAAATTTGCAGTGTATTGAAACGACGTTCCTGCGTTTGTGCCTTTAAAACTATTTTATCATTATTTTTACAAGTTACTTTATTGAGTTTCCTTACTTTAATATCGTAAAATCCCGGTTTAGATTCGGTACGAAACAATGCGGCCGTATTTGAGAACAAAATGTTATTTTTAATTGGTACAGTTTCAAAAGTTCTCTTTCAGTATTAAGAAAGACTTCAGAACATGTTACGATGGCGTTTGAAAACATTAATTAAAATGTAGAATTTACAGATTTTCAGCCCCGTACAATTTGCTGGAACATCGTTTCGGTTTCCTCCAGGCTTTTGTTAATTAATTCGCCCTTACTCCATCCGTTGTGTAGTTGCAGTTCCAGCCGCGGGAGCGCTAGGGAGCGAAGTTAAAGCGTGGAGTCGCATTTCCCATGTACAGAAAGTAAGATCAGTAACACCTCCCAAGAGTGTAAGCGTGTGGTGTAATTTCTTTAGGTGCGTAGGTTTCTGTTACAACACTTCTGAATTTAAACAGAGCTCTGGTTTCTTATTACATTTTAAACCAATTCTGTTGAACCTGGTAGAGTGGATCCTATATTCTAGTTGTGGAATTTAAAGTCCTAGGCGATGTATTCATGTTCATCTTTTAGCTTAAATTATGAAATAAAACTTATAGGTAACCGTTGTAGTGTCTCTAATATCATAGACGTTGCGGGTCACAAGCTGAAGTGACTTAAGGAGACGGTTTGTGAGGAACCCGATTGTGGTTCTCAAACTTCTATTCGTCTCCACCTTTGATAACACCTGTAATATGTAATCGTGTTTTTCCATAGCTTTTCACCGACTTAAAATATACCGTAATGAAAGATTTGAGGTTTTTCACGGCGATGAGTCTGAAGATTGCTGTCTTCTGGGTTGTTATGACGTGTAGTCATCATGAGGGCGATGAGTGATGGAGGAAGCAGTGACCTCTGAAACGTCGGTAAACTTCTACTACACGGCGCAACAACCCAGAAGACAGCAATCTTCAGACTCATCGCCGTGAAAACCTCAGATCCTATTAAGTAACGTAAATTCCTTACATGCAGTGATCCACTGTTTATCCGAGGACATTTTTACAAACTGAAACATAAACTTAATGTAGGAGGAGAAGACGAATATAAATTTAAGTAGAATGGAGAGGAAAGTGACAAGGATAGAAAAGTTGTCACGAGTAGAAAGAGAACATAAATTGTTTAAGTATTACGCAAGGTTTTCAAAAATATGTTGGCAGAACTTTATCTTCTATAGACGTAGTCGGAGAGAAATGAAAAATACGTACATATTTTGACTCTCCAGATGCTCAAACATGAGACAGTAATACGTTCGCATGGGACGATTAGTTTAAGCCGTCACTTAAAGGAGTACAATTTTTTTTTATCTTAGCCTTCGCTAAAGAAAGCAAGTTTATTCTTATAAGAAATGTCACAAATCTCAAGGTCGGAAAAGGTTTTTTTAATTTACGTTTTTTAAGTAATATTCTACGTTTACACAAAGGAAAATATATTTTACATCTGGACTTAGATCTTAATTGTTTCTGAAGTGTTTGCATTGCAGATCTATTTAATTTGCATTCGCGTTTCGTGTCAGATTAAAACCTAAAACTTGTATCTGAGATGTTTACGCTCGTCGTATCGTGGTTTACCTCAGACTGCATCTGAGAACGCAAAGAGGCTGTAGTCACGTGATTTTTTAGTCTAGATTGTTGTTGTTTAGAGTAGACATCGTATTGACCATGTTTCGCAAAGTTCTGTTGCTTTGTAGTGTTAACACGTGGTTAAAAATGCAAGTATTTCAACATCTAGTCTGAAATTGAACATTGTCTTTTGTGGGAGGGGATTTTCACGTTTGAGGACAGTAGCCAGCGACGTAAATAAATTGCAGAGTTTATAGAAATGTCTACATTTTTTTATGTTTGTGACAGCGTAGTTAAATAATATTTATAATAGAGCGAGGCTGTCATCTGTTTCCAGCAGTGGGGCTTTTAATACAGATTTTAGTTCTTGAGAACAGGAGGAACGAGACAGACCGAAGTCGTCCTCTGCTCTCCCAAATGGTCCCTTTTTCCCCGTCGTACTTCGCCCTCGTCATAACACTCTGATGTATTTTCAAGGGAACACTTGAAGGTGGAAGTCCGTCTCTCGCTTTTGTTTCTGGCCGATAACAAGATTACAGGTTCAAGAGGGCAGTGGAAATTTATGGTGTGTTTTCGTCATAACTCGCTGCCTTATGTTTGTTGATGTCTTTTTGTTTTCATCCTTCAGAATCGATTTGTGTCTGAATCTTACAGTACGTTAATACATTTTATGCAGAACTGTTCATATTGACTTTTGTGAGTTATTTCTGTTTCGGATTCTTACTGGGTTCGTTCCCAGGGCAGTCCAAGTGGGATTTTAAGTGGACAAAGTAACATTGAGACAGATTTAACTTAACTTAACTAGATGGCTTACCGAACCCGAAGGTTCATCACCGAATTAACCAAAGCCCTCCACCGGTCCCTGTCCTGGGCCAACAAAATCCAGTCTCCTTCAACTCCTATCTCCCATAGATCCCGCCTGAGATTATCCTCCCATCTACGTCTAGGTCTCTCTTCCCCTCAGGCTTCCCAAATAGTGGACCCAACCAACCAGATGGCTTACGGAACCCAAGGTTCATCACCGAATTAACCAAAGCCCTGGGCCAACAAAATCCAGTCTCCTTCAACTCCTATCTCCCATAGATCCCGCCTGAGATTATCCTCCCATCTACGTCTAGGTCTCTCTTCCCCTCAGGCTTCCCAAATAGTGGACCCAACCAACCAGATGGCTTACGGAACCCAAGGTTCATCACCGAATTAACCAAAGCCCTGGGCCAACAAAATCCAGTCTCCTTCAACTCCTATCTCCCATAGAACCCGCCTGAGATTATCCTCCCATCTACGTCTAGGTCTCTCTTCCCCTCAGGCTTCCCAAATAGTGGACCCAACCAACCAGATGGCTTACGGAACCCAAGGTTCATCACCGAATTAACCAAAGCCCTGGGCCAACAAAATCCAGTCTCCTTCAACTCCTATCTCCCATAGATCCCGCCTGAGATTATCCTCCCATCTACGTCTAGGTCTCCCCAGCGGTCTCTTCCCCTCAGGCTTCCCAACCACCTGTTGTCCCATCCATGCGCGCTACATGCCCAGTCCATCTCATTCTTCTCGACTTAATCACCCTGACAATACTGGGGGAGGAGTACAGATTTACTCTAACCAAATTGATTTGTTTCCCTCATCCGTATGTATAAAGGAATTTTACTTCTCACCGAAGGCGATCAGTAAATTGAAGACGAGAGATGGTTTCTTCTGGGACGTAGCGCCGTGTAGTCTGGTTGATGTTTGCCGACGTTTCAGAGTTCCTTGGTGCGTGCTTCACCAGGGTGAGAGTGCTTATGTTACGATACAAACTTTGACGTTTAGAATAAATATCAGAACTGAAGTATTAAGGACAAGTTTGTGGAGTAATTTGAGGAATGCGTTTACCCACAATTTGCTGTTAAAAATAACTGATTCCCTTATGTTTCGACACGTCTCATTTAGTCCTATTATATTTTTTGGTTGTGTACTACAAATTGAAAATAGCGTACTTCGAATTTATTAACAGTTTCTATAACGCGTAATGTTAATTAATTAATTTAGTTATTTATGTATTGTGAAATAATAAATGAGGGATCAGCACGATTTATTGCTGTCGAGGTTTAACACACCAAATTCTTCAAACTTTTATTGATATTTAAACCACAAATAATTAATTCACATAGTCCTAATTCATGGTGACATAAACGGAATAAAATTTTAATATACCTTCATGTATACAGGTTGTAGTAACAATTAATGTGATATTAATTATAGTTTTTAAATGTTCCGTTACATGACGAATAATTTTATTGTCGGTGTAATAATTGTATAATTGTAACACATAAATGCACCTTAAATGTAATGGGACTTACGGAATAATTTTCTTTTTGGTGGTAATGTTTTCCCCTGTTCGGATTCTGTTTTTGGCCAGACAGTTATATCTTAATGTTTGAAAGGCTTTCGAAACAAATGTATGGAACAGTGTTGCGTGTCTCAAATAACTTTTCAGTCCTCGAATAAAATGTCCTTTCTCTTGTGCGAGTATTTTTTTAAGTTAAGAAATACAACCACAAGTTTCGTACAAGGAAAGAATTTCAGTTCTTCCTGGACAATTTTATTAGGTTGTAGGAATGTTTCCAGGCCCGTTGTTATGGCAATAAATGTCTCAAACCAGGACAGAGATGCTAACAAAAGAGAGCCACGACATCCGATGTCACTGCACACGCGATGATTTGATTTGGATGTTTTGGTATTGAAAGCACAAGAACTCTGATGAAGAACGAAAGTATTAAGTTTTAGTCTTTATATTTTAGATGGTAACATTTTAAGCGACTGTGGGTGCTTTTAACCCAGACACTTACCGAATCAGAATGACCAGTGAGGAAATATGATTTGACAGAAGATTAATTTACCACATAATTCTATTTTATATTTAATTAAGTGTTGAATGCAGATGCTTGGATAATAAGCAGGATTTTGGGGTCTCACGGAGGCGAGTCCGAAGATGGTTTGTCTTCTGAGTTGTAACGCCGTGTAGTCTGGTAGAAGTTTACCGACGTTTCAGAGGCGTTTGCTGCTTCCATAATCAGGTTAATGAGATTTTACTGATGATAACAGTTCTAATAGACTACGCGGTAGTACAACTCAGAAAACTGCCATCTTCATGCTCGGGTAATAAGTTTGGAGTATACCAGGCCAGAGCGCTTGCCACAGAACAGGATAATCAATCACAAATTCCGTATTAATTTGTAAAATTTCAGAATTAATTGAACCTCGTATGCAATTGTGTTCGATTCTACAAGAACAATTATGGATAATGGGATTACTCTCGCATTAGAAGGTTTTAGTGATTTATAGGACGTACGCACAGCGCATTTCCTCGATTTTAAGACGTAGTCGATTGTAAGAAATGCACTTGATTTAGTATCAGATTTTAAGGGGAAATAGAACGGTTTATCGATCCTTAGACGTCATCAGATGTAACATGAACCATGATTTCAGAAAATTCAAAATGTTAAGAAAACTCGTCTTGAAATCGAAGAAGTGAAATACGGTGTGTTTGGGCGTGCGTGTATAACAGGAGATAAATGTCGAGTTGGATAATTAAAACTGTCGCCAAACAACATCAATCACTGCTCATTTTGCTATAATCTAAGGCGTATTATATCAGTATTTAATGAGATAAAAGTATTGTAATTACCTTTGTGGCTATTACACCAAAAACTTATTTTTGATATTTTAATGATTTTACAAAAATCATTAAAATAATCTGAATTTTTTGTCTCGTATTAACCGAGATGTGTCTCCCCGTGCTTTCACATCCTCAAAGTTTTTAATATCATCCTTACGTCGGCCATTTTTAGTCTGTAAATAACCGTAACTTTATCGTAATTGATTGAGGAGAGAGTCGTGTTCGAACAGTCTTCAGATGCGGAGTACTGCTGTATTTCACATTTTACAGTTCAGTCTCAGGCCTTGGCTAAGATACCTCTTTGAGTTCATAGTGTATTTACTTGAATTATACTACTACTATTGTGTTGTGAGTGGCTTCAAAAATGGGGGAAAACTATTAGGAAGCTGTAGGAAAAGTCTGTAAATGCGTTCCGTAGCAAGGAAATGGGCCCTAAGAAACCAGCTGAAATATATAAAGTTTCTGGAAATGGTCGACGTATATAACGTGTCTGGAACTGCTTTGTGCAGGTTATATGGCAGAAACTTAGAACCTAAGAAGGCCGTACTGTAGTAGCCGTCATCAAATTACGTAGAAGCTTCAAAGCCATGTGAGGACTTCGGTCCCTTCGTCACGCTCGCATAGGCCACCAGCACAGCGCTGCTGGTTCTGACTTGTCTTAATTCATCTGAACCCCGCTGTTCGCGCTGCAATGCTGTGACCTTGAAAAATGCTTTTTGGTGATTGCTGGTTGCATTTTGAAGTCCTTGGTGTTATTGAACAAAGGCTATTAGCTGTAAGAGCAGTTCATGGCATTTTGTTTTCATGTGGAGGTCCTGCGTGTCCTTTTTTGTTGGAAACATTGTCATTTACGTGGTAAGTGGGTCCTTTGTTACTAACGCGTGGTACATCGTTGAGTTTTCAATGGGGAAGGTGACTTTCGGAACGGCATTTCCGAATGTACTAAATAGACTATAGCGGACAGCCGACAAGGAATGGTACCAAGCTTGGGACTAGGTAGATGAATAAAAACTAACATGATAGGAAACGTTAAAAAGCTTTTCACGTTTATACGAATAATTTTATATTTTGAGGTCTTCGCCCCATTTTAATAGGGTGATCAAAAACCAGAATGAGATGTCAGAAATACAAGCACGATTTTAGAGGGCTTGAGACACAAATGTATTTGGTGGGATAATATTAAAATTGATCTTTAAGAGGAGGGTCTGAAATTGTGGACCGCATTTAACGGGGTTAGGATATGTATCAGTTGTGGGCTATTGTGGAAACTGTAATTAATATCTGGAAAGAAACTTATTTAAGGACTCTGCTTCAATGAGTGAGGTTTTTGAGGTGCTTAACTGAGGCGATTACAAAGACGGCTGTCTTGTAAGAGTTTACAGACGTTTCAGAGGTGTTTCCAGCTGTCATCATCAGGGAGATTTTAAGCTTAATGTAGATTGTTAATTCGCATTTAAATTCAAACCAGCAAATAAATGCGACTTAATTAATGTACGTCGCTTTGAACAAGCTCTGATTATACTGAGAAAGTTTTGTCCGTTGCTTGGGACTGTGCAAATTTTATTCCTAGAAATTCCCTTAATGTTAAGTTGCTTTAAAGGTACAAGTCACTAATGATGAATGATCTTAACATAGACATTATCGGTCACTCAGGAATTATAAATGAATTTTAGACTGAAGACCGACTTCTGAATTTACATACAGAGTACATTTTAAAAATCGCAGTACTTTGAAAGTTGTTATACAGTTTGGATTATTTAAAGAAAATAAAAGACCAACCGAACTTAGACAACCGACCTTTTATTCAGAGCAGTCTTATAATTATTGCTGACCCAAATTTTTCTTATTATGTAAAATTATTCTTTTGACTTCTCACTCCAATGCCCTTTTCATGCCCCGTCCCCATCTTCTTTGATTTATTAGATGAAGAATACAAATTATAATTTCCTCTGGCCTCCTGCTTTTTCCCCCTTCTATTTAGGTCGACATTTTTTATGTAAAATGAAGGATGTACCTCCGAAACGTCGGTAGCATTCTACCAGACTACACGACGCAATAATCCAAGAGACAGACATTTTCATACATACCACTGATTTTTATATAATTTGAATGTGTCGTCTTGAAGAGCTTATAATAAATTCAGTTTTATACACAAAACCTAATCGTAAAAGTCTTGGATTAGTTAAAAGAAGTGTGGACATAAACCTGGGTCTCATTCATATTGATTTACACTACAAGGAATAAATATTAAGTCGTATTTTATGTTGAGTTTATTTATGTCAGGATAAAGATTTTGCTCTTTTGCGAGATTTTATTGTGAATATATATACATATATGCAGGGCACGTGAGAGTGTGAGGCAAAGGGAATTTCATCCCCACGCAAACGTTGTAGGGCACTGTATGATCGTTAGGTTGGCAGCTGACATTCCTTAAAGCTCCTACTGAATGATATTAATATGCCGGGGTGTGGTCCATGTGCATCTACGAAAGACGCAGTCTGGTGGACTACAATGCAACTATGTTGCTACCTTCACAGTTAATTCATTGCTTTATTTGAGTCCGTGATGTTTACTTACGACAGGCGAGAGTATTAAGTTACTGTATTAATGAGATGGTAAAGTTGCGTCATATTGTGATATAATAAATATATATTATTTAAATCTTGTCCGTCTAATCACAATAAATTCTTATTAAATATTAAAATATTCCAATAATTAACATTTAAAATATTTAAAATATTAAATGATGTTCTTTATCGAAATATTCGATGGTCTAATGTAAATCTAATATTTCGATAAAGAACATCATTTAATATTTTAAATATTTTAAATGTTAATTATTGGAATATTTTAATATTTAATAAGAATTTATTGTGATTAGACGGACAAGATTTAAATAATATATATTTACTGTATTAAGATAAATAAAAATATGCAGATTAATTACGTATCGGATAACTTCCGGACAGTTCGTGGCTCGGTTGTGTTTAACGTCGCATTTCCAACGCCCTGGATGGAGGTAATATATAAACAAGTAACACTAAGACTGGGATTTATTCACGTGGCAGAATGTTCAAGGACTGGCTAGTTCCTTTTTATGGTTTATCTTGTCAGTAATGTGTAATGTGTACTATTTCATAGATAACGCAGTTAATATGACGCACATGCCTGCTATGTGACAAAATAACTTCGACCAGATAATAGTTTTGTGCAAGTAATCAGTATTCAAACCTATAAAAAATGAAAACTTCGAAGGAATATATTTGGAAAATCCACTGTAAGTTACATGTAACACACTGTGCGAAAAGTGGTGCACAGGAAAAACCGTGACTGAACACATTCTCTTGTTCAATAACAGGCATTTTAAGTTAATACGTATTTATATTTTATATACCGACACGATTTTAAGTAGCTCAGATGTTACAGCGTTGTATGGGAGGATGATAGTGAATAATGAACTGGAAAAGATGTCGAAGTAAGCAGTCGTGGCCTATTTTAAGGTACTATCCGGGCAGTTGGCTGTAGGGACTGTGAAGTACCAGGAAAAATCACAGCCTGTGTCCGGGCAGAGATTTGAACCCGGGACTTCTCGAATACATAGCAGGAGTGTGAGATTGTAGTTAAGTAAAAGGACCAGGAATGTTGGTTATAGTCGAAGCTGTGAAAGTCCGCCCACGATGAAGTCCTTTGCTGTTAGGCTAGCTTTGATTTCGTGGCATATTTTCTGATTTGCGGTTTTATGAGTACGACGTTGGAGGCGGATTGTAGGGAAGCCATTTGTTTATATTCCGCCCATTAAGTTGCGTGCCGCGGAAAAACCTACCCGCTGTGTGTAACGCTCGCTTCAAATCAGCTCTTTCTCTTTTTGTTCCAGAGATTCAGTCAGCGTTATTCAAAGCGAGATGCGCTGCCGCGTGTATTAGGACAGGCGGTTTTAAATATAATTCTCCAAACTTCGGAGGCTGTGGATTAGTTGTAATAAAAAAAAAAGCACAAATCTTTCCGTCAGATGAATTCAGCATTCAAGAGATCAGGTTCATTAAGTCGCGTTCTTGGGCAACAGCTGTTCGTGATTTGATTAATCTTACTAATCTCCTGAAGAAATTCCAGATTTGTCATGTTTATAAAAGCCGCCATTGTTAAATCTACTGTAACCCCGGGAGGGGGGGGGGGGCTCTCGGCTTCCTAGCCAAAGAGATTTGTGGGCTCCAGAACGAATTACGATTTGCGAGTACAATTTTTTTTATTCCCACACTTAGAATTCGTTTGACACTCTGTAATCTCGATGATAAGATGGTGCTTTGAGTAGCCGTACAAAACTGTGATTCATCCGCTTATATATTGGTTCTGTTTAATTAATTTAAAGCGGAATGTGTGTCATTATGTCCAGTCTTCAGTTTTGCAGGAACGTAGAATGTCTCCTCACGTATTATTCGTGTAACTTCTGACTCGTAAAGCACATAGGCATTTATAAAATTGTTTATTCTAACATATATACAGATAGTGTTTATTCACATTCCGTGTAAACACATTTCATAAAATATGTATAAACGTCTTCTCTTGCCTGAAAAGCGTTTTCCCTACAAAACGTGTTTACGTGAACCAGGCTAATAAGCAAAATTACTTCACTTTAGTAATTCATGGTTTGTGTTACCAGGTAAGCGTGTTTTGTTCTAAAATAAATGTCGTATTAGAGCGTATGTCTGTCTTGGTCCTTGAGACATGTTTTAATCCCGAAGGAGATGAATGCAATTTATGTTTGCAGATTTATGATGTGATAGTCACCTGCTAAGCTTATAGATTCCTTGAAAACCTTCAGTGGTGCACGTTTTCAATCGTAGACGTTAAATTCATTGTTTCGTTGGCACGTGGCCACTTTACAGTGTGGTTGGCAAAGTTTCAAGTGCCAGGCTAAGATTGTTTTGTAGCAGTGTTACGTTCTCTTGTGGTAATTTTGAATGTAATTGTATTGATGTTGAAAAAATAAAATGGCCTCGCTAGAAAGAGAATTTTGACATTGAAAGCTTTAATTGTATTATATTACTTCGTAAATGGATTCGAGGGAAAACGTAAAATTATACTTTTCCATCAGAATGGCATTTGCCATATAGAAAATTTCCAATTTTTTTAAAAGAATTCCGTTGTTTTTACAGGAATTGCATTTTTGGGGCCAGATCCGAGAAAAATCTTTGCAGATATATTAAAAAATACTTAAATTAGATTAATCGTAGTAGTTTCAAAAGTGACGACGAAATTCTTCTAGGCGGACAGAAAACGTTTCCTGTATTGTTTGTCAGTTACATTCGAAAAAAAAAATTAATGTTTTTTTTTTCTAATCATGTTTTAGGTACGAAGGAAGTAACGCGGTATTCCAATAATATGTTTTGTCAGAACGGAGTACTAAATTTACCCAGCTATCAGGAATTTTATTGATAGTGGAATTTTGTGCTGAACTAAATATTTCTTTTCTCTCAACTTGAAACATTCAGAGTCGTGAACATCTGCATTTGGCAAAAATGAACCTTTTTTTTGTACAGAATAATTATTGAAATTTTCTGTTACGAGTAAGCGATTCCATCTAGAAAGATTTAAAACATTTTGGATGTCCGCGTATAACACAGCACATGATCGTGTTTTATTAAACGTGCCTGAAATTGTTAGGTCAACACTGTTTGGAAACGAATGCCTGTATGAATATTTAAAGGAAATGTTTGTCAGCGCTGAACGATTTGCGGATAACCGCGTCTCACGGAATGTCGAAACCTGCTTCGTGTTCAAGGAGTTGCAGATTCGAATCTCGGCACAATGACCGTCTATCGTGACCGAGGATCTTCGTAATGTTCCACAGTACATCAAGGCGAATGCTGGTAGTGTGTTTTAAAGTAGGCCACGAGCGATTATTTAAATATTTTCCAAAATAATCGTTCACAGATAGCATCTTACTGTTTGCCGCAAGTAAGTAGTTAATTAGACGATGTGTTCTTAAATAAACTAAGAGCCAAGATTCGGCAGATCATAAAACAGTCACGTACCAAATCTTACTATGATTTTACCAGATGAATTATTTGTAGACGAAACTTTCTGTTGTGGGGCTGTGTTCTATGACGAACGAATGCGGAATAAGTCGAGAAAATGGGTGATTCTGAAAAGGGAAATGTTGTGTAACAAAGTTTACCAACTCTGTGGGTCATCATGAAGAGATTTTAATTGAAACTAGTTACACTGGGTTGATATTCGAATGAAAATACTTAATATTTTAATAATTTTGTTGCAAAAACCGATGTGAAAATCCGGCCATTCCAGAATGTCTTAAACTTCATCGCAAGCCGTTTGAGAGAATGTGAGTATGGGCTGTGGCTTGCTCTCGAAACTCCGCCGATGGCTTTGTTTATTCTTCCTGACCTTTTATATAGTTTTTTTTCCTTTCGCCTCTGCAGAACAGGTCTTTGTAAGATAGAGTCAAAGACTCGCTGTCTCGCTGTTCTTTCATGAAGGGCAATATCTCTTCGAATTTCGTCACACATCGAACATTTATCCTTTGAAGTGGTCATTCGCCATACCACAGACCAGACCTGTTTACCGGCTGAGCGACTGCCAGCTTTTTAAGAAGTGATGGACGCAATCTTTCCCCGAATTTAACACGTCTCTTAATGTCTTCGTAAATGTGACTTTGATCTTTTGAAATAATATTTGGGGAAATATGCATCTTGTGTAGTAATTTTGTCCTAGAGTCTGTTGGCGAGACATTGACGTGTCCCTAGATCTCTCTGCCTTCACGTCTAGAGCTGCTTCCTTACAACAGAGTCTCTCTGTTCATCTTCGTGATGCTGTGGGGTATTTGTGTTTTCACCAGTGAAAAAACATGTAAAATACTTAAAAGCATGTGACTGGAAATTTATAACATAGCAGTCAGAATATTACAGCGAATTTCCATTAGTCGATGGTGCCCAGATTCAAGAGCGTTTCCGGAACCAGCCTTTTTTATTCTTACGGATTCCTAATATTGTAAGTGGTGGTGGTTCTCAAGAACGAATACCCTGTATCGAGTCATTCAGTTACTTAGCTGCCGGTTATAACTTCGATATGAGTAGTCGCAGAGTTAGTTACGTCACCCAACATACCCGAAAACACTCATAAATATTTTGAGCGAGAGGCGAAGATATTTTGAACACCGCACAATTCGACACATTGTGGGCCGCATAACGCACAGTCCCAGATAAAGAGACGTTCTTTCAGTGTTTTTTCACTGTGTAATTAGCTAACTAGATGGCTTTACGGAACCCGAAGGTTCATCACCGAATTAACCAAAGCCCTCCACCGGACCCTGTCCTGGGCCAACAAAATCCAGTCTCCTTCAACTCCTATCTCCCATAGATCCCGCCTGAGATTATCCTCCCATCTACGTCTAGGTCTCCCAGCGGTCTCTTCCCTTCAGGTTTCCCAACCAATACCCGGTGCACACCTCTTGTCCCATCACTGTGTAACAACTTAAATTTAATAAATGACCTCTGATTATCTCCTACTGATGCTGAAAATAGAGGAGGGGGCTTTTTAGATTAGGACAGTTTAAAAAAATAAATATTTTGTCTTCATTTTATGATTATATAAGTGGGAACAGGACCACATCTTGAATGTTATCCTATGAGAGAAACGTTTATTAGACTTGCAATGACGTCTGTTTCTGTCCACGCGTTGAAATTCGTGATTACCTGAGACACTGTTTCTGTCTTGCTGAAAACTCTGCTCCATGCGCGTTTATTTGGTGGATGGTATCAATGTCGAACTGGATATTAACAATCGCTTATAGTCTCTGTTCTTCTGTTTTGAACAAGAGCCAGTTACTTTTGTTACTGTTGGCCTCATACACCTAAAAAAAATTGTACCGAGGATGGAAAAATACATTTGTTTTTCAGTGATTTATTGCAGAACTGGGAAACAATTTTGTTCGCATATTTGTTCCTTTTTTTGTGTCCTACGTCAGATATCTAGACGTGGATAATAAAAACTTCTTTTCGACTGATTAATGGCCTTCACACCTGCCTCATAGGGGGTTAAACATATCCGTGGGAACACATTGAAGATCCGACATATTGTATCATGGAGTAAAGAGATATCACGTGCAATGTTATAAAGATCCCGCCTCTGATAATTCAATTTCATGAACAACACCCATTTTCCTTTCAATACTTCCAAATTCGTGCGATAGGCTGTTTGTTGTGCGGATGTTTCTTTAGATATTTAGACGTAATCTTAATTTCAGACGTGGATATCAGTAAAAATGGTATCCCACAACACTCAGTTGAAACTATCCACTTCTTCGTTTACCTTGCAGTGAATTATCCAAATGCAACAAATATTTATAAGTTGCTGAAACAAGAGCCTTCTGGAGCTCAGGAATACACAAATTCTGTGCAGACATTCACATTTATTAATAAAACATACAGCATACAAAACTTGAAATTGTAAACTTTTCGACTTTTAATTCTAACTGTCCTCCTCGGCTCGGAAGATGGCGCGCTCTCTGTGTGATACGTGTCACAACAGTAAACATCCTCGTCTCCTGCAACTCAAAAGTTTTCATCGTGGACCTGTCTCTGCCCTCTTCACTATGAAGGTACATCCTTAACCTCCGTGCTAGATGGTACTATTTGAAACTTGTTTCACCTTCTAAAGAATGAGTTGTGATTCCGAAGAAACCATCTTCGGAATTCTCTTATTAAAATATTTCGTGTTGATCACCATTAGAATAAAGAACAAGGTTGTTAAAGTGTCATCCGTACCGAATACACAAATGCGTTCTTTGTAAATTCTAAATTATTAATGAAAGCTCACTTCGGCTGAGTCCTCTTTACGTAATGTAAATTAATACTGACAAGTCACGAGGTTCATTGGCTTTGTAGACCTGGAGTCATAGAATCAAATTATAGTTACATAAACACTTTTCTTTTTTTTGGTTATATGCATCCGCCATGTTGATACTATACATTTTACAGAGAATACCAAAGTTTTTATTTTCCTAAAATCAGCATAATTGTATGGAAGTTTTGCAAATGGGGTTAGTGTCTATCCCCCATCCCCTCAAACGCTTGTTCGTTTGTCGTATCACCCATTGTGGGACATTGAAATGCGTGATTTTAGGCTAGTCCCCTAATGGCGTAGCATCCATACAAAATTTCATCCGAATCCATCTCGTTACATAGCGCGCTCATTATCATGTGTATTATTGTAGTACGTAGTTGCTTTCCGCATGTGTTATGGATCGTGGATTAATCAGATTTGTCTCAGACCAGCCATGTAGCACTGATGATGTGTGTGTGTGGATGGATGAATTCAGTTTTGAAATTAAAAAATGGTTCATATCGAGCTAAATACAAATACGCACACATGATCTGAAGCTTGTAGCCCCATGTTCAATGTTATACGTCGTATAATTTCTTGTGGGTTTTTGGTGGTGAGCTAATTTCCCTATTTTATGACTTCAAACACTCAGCATGCTAATGGCCTGTCTTCTACATTAAAGTTATTTACATATGTCAGCCCTCTTAATTAATTAAAATGCTGTTTAGTGGGAGTAATTCAGTTAGTACGAGGCGATGTTTATTTAAGCACAGGGGTAAACTTAAGTCTATGTTAACGGCACTGACGTAATACGAAGTTGCTTCATGTTGAATTATGGGCGAGGGTTAAATGAAGCGAAATATACTTGAAGTAGGAGGTTTGTATGTCTGAAATAATTGAATAGAATAAGCTCGGAAAATGTGGTCCTTTCAAAAATACACACAACGCGTTGTTTTCGAGGTCCATTTAGAGGTCGTAAATCGGCCTTATTAAATTGTTCCCACTTTGGCCACCAGATCGCAGTACATCAATGTCCACCTCGCGATTTTCATCATCCGCCATTTTGTTATCGCTGCTTGTAGGATATTAAAAATAATATTTTGAGTTAGTGCAGATTGGCACAACCGCCATGTAAAATTTCATCAATATCAGTCCAGTGGTTCTAGAGTTGAATCAAAGGACGGACGGACAGACACGAGCAGCCCACAATGCGTTTTCGTATGCAGTTCCCGCAAAGAACGCACAACTACGAAGAAGCTCTCTGTAGAACAAGAAGGAGTAGAAGTTAAATTTTTACGCTCGGTCGTGTTCTTTTGATACCTCGGCTCATAACACCCGGAAAACACCTTTACTTAACACGCCGCGATTTATGGATTTGCGAATGGCCGACGGTCATGGCGTGGCAGCTGCGCTTAAGAGAGAACATTATATTCTTGAATCAAACTCTTGCATTTAAATTTTACGACCGTACTGTGCCCGGCTGCTACGATTCTGCTATACCATTTAACGGCGAATAGGTTAACATTTGTTTCTTGATGTAGCCGGAAAAACACCTTTCAAAATAAATTGACGGAATCTGCCGTAACCAAGAACCCTGACAGGTGTTGGCATTGGACGAGTGGTCCAGTCCATCGTGGACACTGTATTCCACTTTAGTTTATTCGACACGTGAGAACACTAATTTGTTTTCGAAGTTGGTAACCCTGGAAACATTCTAAGCTCGTGGGAAGTTTTAAGTTTTATTTGTAGTTGCACTGAAGCATAAAGGATGCCTGATTTTCTTTTGGGAGACGTGTGACATGGGGAATGGTCTGTTTTTACCCCGTTTGTACCACTCCGCGTGGGGACTTCCTCTCCTGGCGTTTTACGTTGATTTATGTGTGACCTGTATATCGAGTGAAGTCTTTCAGAAGGAAAACCCACTAAGGCATTGTCTCCGGAAGAAAGTGTTTGTTTTCCGTCATAGTTAAAAACAATTAAAGAAGGAGTTTGAACAAGAAATGGAATTGGACTGGAGACAATGGAATGCTGCCATACGACGTAGGAGTGAGATGTAATGAAGTTTTCCTCACGTTCTTTTGGTCCTTAAGGAGTGTGTAAGAAAGTGCACCCAGAGGCATGGTCGTGGGTTCACAGCTTTTACTTCGACTACGTGGCTTGAAAAGCCTGAGTCTTCTCCTCGCATTTTCTGTGGCTGGAATGGACCATCGTCTCGTCATTTAAGGCCGACAATTGCGTTTGCAAATTTCCCTTAGATTCCGGTTGATGTATTAATGTTGTGTGTCGTCTTGAATCTCGCCTTTAATCCTCAAATAAAAGATTGGTTCCGTGCTACTTTAGAGCTAGTCAGCCAATACATGAAAAGCCCGTAATGGTTCACTGAATTTCAACTCAGAGTTTTCGAAAAGTAAAATTGTTGTGATTTTAATGTTTCGAAAAAAGAGACAGATTTGCAGATGAATGATGACGAAATTTTGTGTTCCTGATTATACTACGGTTGTTTCAAATTGTAACACACTTCCTACCCCCGCCCTTCCCAAAAAGGCAAAGTATCCTCAAAGGTGGAAATGTCTTTGTTAAAACGTGTTCACAAATCTGCATATCTTATCTGGAGCACAATGGCGAGCCTAGGTATAGTACTGTCTAAATACAGCGCCCTGTAGGCACACGAATTTCATCGGTGTCCATTATAGGATGACAGATTATATTACTGTATAAATTTTTAATAAGAAATGAAGTGTCAAAATTTCGTCGTGTGGAATAATGTGTCCTGTAATTTAAATTTTTTTTTAAATTAAACCATAATTGAAAATGGCAGTTTCTGGGTTGTTTGCGGTGTGTAGTCTGATAGAAGTTTATCGGCGTGTCAAAGGTCCTTGCTGCATCCATTATCAGGGCGATGATCGCATCGGATAATTCCTTTTAACATCTGGACACCTGGAAACTTAAAGGGTCTTACGCGTTTTGAGCGATGGTGTAATCGAAAACTCCTATAAGACAGATTTCATCCAGACAGGCGTTTCGAGGTCTCGTCTATTTACTTTTATAAATTCGATGCAAGCAGCTACATATTCACTAACGAAGTGTAATTATTGTAAGAAAATAGTGTAAATACAATAAGCAAGCAGTCATGTGATTATATTTTGAATTTAACGATTTTATTAATTATTTATCTTAGTTAAAAGTATATACAGATTTTTAGACACAATTCTCAAAATCGCTTTTTTAAAAAATGTATTATTCTCATATTTCACAAAATTCTTCTCTTATTTTTGTTTGTTGGTCGACTGCTCAATTTTTTCAATAAAATCTTCTCGGGCAATCAGCCGCCTCAAACTGCTTACCGTAGTTGTTGATTAAAATTAATTAACATTGTCTTTCCTTTCCTGTCTCTGATAAACAGAGATGCATTTCTATCGAATTCCCTTTCTCTACGAGTTCCTCTCTTGTTTTACTGAACGTGCAGTAGATTTGTCTCTTGCAACGTAACAAACTGCCACTTGTTCAGTTTCTTTCGTGAAGTCCTTGGTTTTAGTAGAGGACATTCGTATTCATTGAAACCTCTCGTACATTCGAGAACAAAATAGGGTTTTTAAACATCTCTGTTCGTTCCAGTTACTTCTGAATCACTTCTAATGCTTTTTATGTACTGTATTCGAATTTTTGTATATTGTGAGTATATATATATATATTTTTCAATGATGTGAAATTAAATGTCGTTCCTGTACTTTGAAATGGAGACTGAGATACAATGACTAACAAAAACTAACAGCTCTGATTCTAATTTCTTTTTCCACAAAAAGAAAAAATCTGAATCATTGTTTCTGCTCGTCTAATGCGTAGTATTAAAGTCTGAGAGGAAACGTAGCTTTATGTATCTCCCCTTCAGTTGGTACACCTGCTCTCTGACACTGGGGAACGCAGCTAATGAGGGAGCATGCAGGGATTTAGAACAGAGGCGAAGCTTCTGTATGTATCCAGAACACGACGCTACGAAATCCTTTGCCCTTCTCATCAAAAAACAAATAATTATTTCCAACGGTTTCTCATTTTCTTCATCTCCTTTTTTTTCATCCTTTCTCGCTCTGTTTATTTCAGCTTCGTGGTTTTCTCCCGGCAGGCATACAAACTACAACAAACTTATAACTAGCTAATCGCATGGAATAGAATTATTTTTAAGCTGGCTGTCTTCTGGGTTATTGCGCTGTGTAATCTGGTCGATGTTTACAAACGTTTCAGAGGTCATACTGCCTCCATCATCAGAGTATGAAGATTTCTGTCTTCTGGGTTGAAGCGCCGTGTAGTCTGGTCGATGTTAACCAACGTTTCAGAGGTCATACTGCCTCCATCATCAGAGTATAAAGATTTCTGTCTTCTGGGTTGTTGCGCTGTGTAGTCTGGTAGATGTTAACCGTTTCAGAGGTCATACTGCCTCCATCATCAGAGCGATGAGTATGAAGATTTCTGTCTTCTGGGTTGTTGCGCTGTGTAGTCTGGTCGATGTTTACAAACGTTTCAGAGGTCATACTGCCTCCATCATCAGAGTATGAAGATTTCTGTCTTCTGGTTTGTTACGCCGTGTTGTCTGGTAGAAGTTTATCGACGTTTCAGAGGTTCACGCTGCCTTCATCATCGCCTTGATGACGGAGGCAGTATGACCTCTGAAACGTCGGTTAACATCGACCAGACTAAACAGCGCAACAACCCAGAAGACGGAAATCTTCAATGTATTTTTTGTTTGCTAGAAGATATTATATTCGATATATCCTTTTGTGGACGTCTGTTGCCTTGTTTTCGTGGCATCAGACATAATGGAGAAATCGTAATCCATTTCAGAGAGTGACGTTCTTAGTACGAAGTAACACTTCTCTAAGTACGCTCGTAGCACCTACTTTCTGGTGTCCATGCACCCAGAAACTAATTTCAGCTCAGTGACTCGCGAATCGAGTTCCGGAGCTACTAACCTAATTGAGATTTCTCAGGCTTTCTCTCTCCTTGGAGGAAAACGATGGGATACCAGCGCCTTAAACGAGACCTTAACATTTACCCCGATGTGCGATCCCCGTCATAATTTACATGTAACTAGCTTTCTGAGTGCGGTCAATAAATTTTATGAAAAGAGGAAAACTTTCCCAGGAATCTTAGGAGTTACTCCATTTTCATTTAAGCTACTGGCTAACCTTGAAAATGTAAATGTAATGCTTCCCATATCGGCTTCTTCATAAGTCTTTATTTTCTTAGTCCCCATATCTGCTTTGATATCGAATATCGTCGATTTAGTATTGTGGTTTTTCAAAATCCGTCCAGATGAATGCTGGGATGTCACTGCATCCGAATGGATGAGGGCTATTTGCATTAATTTCTAATTCGTCACGTGGTACCATCAAGCCCCTGCCATTCTGTAACATCCGGTGCAATTCCTAAGCCTAAAACGTCCTTAAAATGCTCACATAGGCCTATAAGATATGGAGACGTATATTTCCTTGTCTTGATATGATTATATTTCTTTGACTTTTTTACGTTGCTGAAAAATGCAAAGGTTTTTCATCAACATTGTCGCCTGCTTCAAGTTGAAGACCCATTTTACTGTCCCTCTTAAGGAAAAGTCTATTGCCATGTTGGTCTCCCTGTAATTGTGGTTTGTAATTCAATCGACTTTCTTTTGCAAACTGCAACTCTGGCGGAAGGGAGGGATATATCTCCCGTCAGGTCTGGTCGCCACACAGCGGTTGCGCTGTCTAGAAAACTCATAATATTTATTAAAATATTTAAAAATAACCGTCAATCACAATAAAACTAAAAGATTAAAAGATTAAAATATCATATTATGTTCCCTATCGAGTACTCGATTTACATATGGAACTTACACAACATGTTTCGGCTATATATAGCCATCATCTGGTGTTTTGTATATAAACTTTTCACTAAATTACTTTTAAGGATTTTTTAATGATTTTCCTTATGATGTTTTGTCCTTTATGTTGATTCACCATTCGTTGTAGTACCAATTATTGTAGTATTCCAGGTCACTAATTTTGTATTTCTTATTGATGTCGAAGTTCAGTATATGGACAAAGAAGTAATATCGTAATCCTATTTGGAGAGATCGGAGTTGTACGTACTGCATTGGATAGTGGCTGGTTATTTTTAATACTATTAATTCACAATATGACGCATCTACAATACCTCATAATATTTAATCAAATCATCTTGTCAATTTTCTTTCCCATTCAGGTAAAACGTATTTAATTGTGTTCCTCCGTCTGCGAGTTATTTATCTTTTGGTCTAAGATCTTAAGAACCTCGTCTTAGTCTGGTTCCTGATGGTCCAGATTTCAGAACTACCATTTATCATGAGTACCGTCGTCACTTTATAAAAATGTAATTCTGACGTTTAAACATAACGATTCTAATTTGATCTGTGATCGGAATAAATGCACAATTTTGATGGGTTGTAGCACCGTGCACTGTGATAGGCGATTACCGACTTCTCAGAGGCGCTTGTTAACTTTATCATCAGGAAGTATCGCCCTGATGATGGAGGCAGTAAGTACCTCCGAAACACCGGCTAACTTCAATCAGACAGAACGGCGAAAGAACCCAGAGTAATTGATGATTGTTGAAGTAATATTTATTCAACACGAGTTGACGTTTCATTTGGAATTTGACGGAGAAGAAATATGATGTGCGAACTTTGGGGTTAACTGATTATGTAGGCGCACGAAATAGCACTAACGCTTTCAGAGAACTTTCCTAAGCTCATCCAGAACTGTGATAGGGTGAGGTCAGGAGGGTAATCAGCGTACATGTAAGTGTTATGGGAGGTGATTATTTACTAAATAATAGGTATAAACGGGGGTTTCGGAAAGATTTGTGGACAATCTCTTCAACAGATAAAATTCTAATGAATAATTGAATTTTGCTCTGTGACTTGGCATTAGAAATTAAAGTTTTATCGTCATGGTTAAATACAAGGCTATGAGTCTGTGTAATTAGGTTCAGTCTCCGCGCCTTCTTGTCCCATTTCCACCAGTTACGAGACGTCGCGTGGTCCAGAGCATCATAATTCGTTGCTCTCTGTACGTCACAAACGAAACTGACTGGTTCCTCTGTGGTCCCAGCATCCCTCTCTAGGATGGACCGGCTTTTCTGCCCACCCAGTGTAACGCGAGTCAGAGAAGGAAGTCGCTAATTAATTACAGGTCTGTATACATGCAGGTTATGTGTAATGCCGTTGCTAGGACGAGTCGTAGCTTTGTGACTACACTGAATCAACTCTGCTCGTACAATAAGTAGGAATGCGCGTTCCTCTTAACATGGCCTACCTGAGGTCTGTTTCGATTATGTCGCTGTAAAACTATTTATATTGCAAAAAACAATTCAACGCTTATCTGTGGCGGGACTTAACCAGGGCTGTGGAGTTGGAGTCGATAAAAATGTATCGACTCCGACTTCGATATAAAATCTTAAGAACAATTTCTATACCGAGTGTGCCGCAGGCGGCCTAACGCTTAGGGAGATTCAACGACGCTTTGAGTCACGTGGTGTGGGAAAAATGCTTTGTAACTTTGCCTCCGGTAACTTAAGAACACAAACTGTCTACAAATCAACTGATTTCTGCAATAACCATTAGACGTATATTTAAATATAGGTTATAAGTCTAAAAAGTAGGATGATGGTTCAAGTGGTGGTGATGAAATCTATTATGGTGCTATTTAACATTTTCGTAGGTTTACACTAATTAATAAATTGAGATTTTATGAAGGAGTCGACTCTACAGCTCTGGACATAACATTTGTGAAAGCCACTAGCGTTTTGCCTTCCACGTCCACGCTCTGACCAGGCTCGTGGAACTTCCGCTCTGTGAGTACCCAGAACTCTCGTTTGCATTTTGTGTGTTCCGTTAACGCTGTCATGGGCGTGACGTATCTCTGTGTGTTTCAGGCTTGAAGTAAGCTGGCTCCTCGCCAGTTTATTGGATGGGTTTTCAGGTTTGGCTGCCTTAATGACAAGCCCTGTGTATTTGTCTCGTTTTTCGGCGTTTTTAAAAGTTTGGCTCGAGCGGCAAAATTGGGCTATATTTTACGGAAGGGTGCAATTTTTGTAGCATTGCCAACAGATCGTGAATATAACGAAATTTAAATGATCTTTATTCGTGAGATGGTTATTATACTTTGCTTTTGTGGTCTTGATAAGTGGCCATTATTCTGAAGAAGGAAAATAGATCGAATATTTACACGGTTAATATTTTCGTACAATCTTGAAAGACCGAGATACATATTTGAGTATAATATTAAAGTAGACATGACAGAGGTGTACTGGACATTTGCTATCTTTTTGTGATAATCCTCGTTTTAAAACAACAGCGAACACAAAATTCTGTTGAAATGCAGCGAATTTGGTTGGTATTTTATTCTTAGTTCTGAATGTAAAACTTTTATGATACTTCACGAGTAGTAAAGTTCTCGACAGTTTTCTTTATTACATAAAAGGCTGTTTTATGATGTGGGCGTATGTAATTTCTTGAGCTCACGGACGAACTGGGCGGGGATTTCGTTGGGAAAATGTTGGAAGTGTGTAATATTTAGTCATAATTAATATTTATTGGTAGTGTTGTCTTGTAATGACAAGTAATAGAAACATTGATTTGTTTAAAACTTTTTAGATTCATATTACAGAATACAGAAGGTAATAGTTTCGTGTGTGTTTGTTTGTAACGTCGTTAAATTTATACTGGCATGTGGGAGGGATTTGAAGAAATCCCAGAAACAATAATAAATGAAAATATAGAAACGGGAAGGAGTAAAGATGATAAAAGATTAAGGTACATTTTATCTCGTTTGCTTTCAGTCGTGTGTTTAAACTATTTCTTTTTTTTTGAAAAAAACTTGGAGCGTTCTGATCACAGTGAAAATGTTTATATGAAGTTCGTGTAGCCTGGTAATGCTTACAGAAAGCTTGTTTATTGTGAGTTGAGACTATAGTTTACAAATCGTGTATAGTGATAATATTTATGTGAGGTTGGAATTTGAGACAGATTTTGCATGGAAACACGATAATTAGCTACAAGTTAAGATTCTAAATAATCTGTTGTAGTATGTTACCTTTGACGACTTAGTAAATGTGTACATTTTTTTTGAAACAAATTGGTTTTAAAGACATGTTCTTGACGTTACTCTGACAAGATCGGAAATCATTCTTGCCTCTTAGGTAATTCTTAAAGGGATGACCAAAGGTTAATGTGATACGAGGTCCCGTCTTTACGCAGCTGTGGGATCCATCGTTTTTCAAAAACAGAACAGAAGTTTGGACGAGCTTATGAGGTGTTCATTGCCTACGATGGAGCTCTAACAATTCCTAAACACTAATAATAACTCTGAGTTAAGCTGTGTGTGTGCGTGATTATGTAAATCTGAAGAATGAGAAATCTACGTTAGCGAAGTTCCTATTATCTTCAGTGTACGAGTTATCGCTCGAGACAAACTGCAATGCCTGAACATATTAATCGGAAAGAATAAATAAAATTTGTTCAGTCCATATTCTTTCTAATGGTACGACATTTATTCCAGTTTTTTCTTGTGTTACTTTTGTTCATTTTCTGTGTCTGTTGATAGCTTCAATTTCTTACCTCAGTCCTCCCGGATTATCCGCGTGATACATGGGTTTGGGAATTTTGTCCCAGTGTTGAATCTGTCTTTGGCTCCTAAGGCTCCATTTGCAGCAATGCGCAGGCGCCGGTTGGCTGACTGAGTCGTGTCCGTATGTCCAGGGTAGTGACGTCACTGGACCAACGCTTTTCTTCCATACGTAGTTCTCGCTTCAACAGCAGTTTTTTTTAAAGCACGTCTGAAGTTCTAAAACATTTGTGTTGGCGCATGCGCGTGAGGCCTGTACTAATAGAAAAACTGATGAAAATAGTTTGGAAATTGAACTTACGAGGAGAATTGCATTTTATACGCAGTTATATTATGGACACAATGAGGATAACTGCGAAGAATCGAATATTTAAACATAATAACTTTATAAAATTACGTAAATAATGGAAGTAACGTGTATAAATGTGGCGAACGGCACCAAAGTTAGGTTAGGTTGTATGTAGGGAATAGAAATTCGGTAAGACGTTTGAAGAGACGATTGTAATTGAAGGTGCGTGGTGTACACGGACGCACCGAAGAGACTTTATTTCGACGGCGTGGCAAAGTTATGAATTATTGATCGACGTCTCTCTGAAAATGGGAAAATCGTCTCCTCTCCCCGAATTTCCCACCTCTTACCACCGCGGGCGTCAAAGCATAATTTCTTCAGATGTTAGAACTCCTTCAAGTGAGCCGTCTGAAACTAAACCAAGATATTAAAGTTATTTCACTTTCAAATCGTTTTACGAGGACGCTTGCAGCATAGTCCTTCTTGAGAAGCTGATAGTCGCCCATTCAGTAAACATATTCCACGCCTTTAGTGGAACTTGAAGGTTTATTTTGGTGTTCACAAAAGCCCCACGACGCAGTAGTGCTGAAATATGAATTACCTGTTTGTAATTTTCGCAATTCGTACCATATATCTGTGCTACTCATTATGCGTAGAAGAATATAAGGATGAGATAGATACATTAGGTGGACATTAATTTATTGGGCTGAACAGATTTAGAGTAGTCCACGTTAGTGGGTTATCAATTAGTGATGTATAAAGTACTCAGTATTATGGACGTGAAAGAAAGGCGATAAAATATCCATTTAACACCGTGGATTATTTTTTATATTTTTAGTGATGCGAATGTAAATTTTCAGACCACTGAATGAACATAAAAATTACGCTGAACACATCTACATAATACCCGAAAATATATGAGTGGATGGTCGGTGGTTACCCAAAAAAGTTCCCATTATTTTAAACTGGGACAAACTCGGTAAAAGAAATATCATACCAGTGATTAATTATACGAGTTCATCAGACCTTATTAACGTATAATTAGTTTATACAAATTCAGGACACCTGTTGCCGATATATGGCTTTGACCCAACAATTAACATCTGTAATTAAATTTTAAGTTAATATTGGAATATATGGAATTTATTAAAGCTGGTGTCTTGCTCGCTCATACACTCTGTCCAAAAACATGGACACTCATTTAGTGAATGAAATAAATATATTTTAATAAAGTAAACAATTACATACGTCGGAATTGGCACTTAGTGAATTAGCGAATCTGGTCAGAAGGCGTACGAATTTTATTGGTTGGCATCAGAACGACCACATAGACACTGCACCTTAACGTTTGTGTCTTCAGTGACTGCGCTGTTTTCAGGTTAGGTGGACAGACAGACAGACAGACTGATAAATGCATGAGTAGATGGGTGCATGGGTGGTCAGACTGTCGGGCATGCAGATAAACAGGTAGACCCGATAATTACGTAAAGTCTTGCAGCTAAGCATGAAATGCCACCTGCTCTCCTTATGTACGACGTGCGGAGTTGTATCCCGGTCGGTCCTAATGGTACAACGCTTAATCACACGATAAAATTCTCCTTTCCTGTTGCCTGGTACTCGGTGTATATTTAAAGCCATTCAGCTGTATATTTTTATTAAAATGTGTTATATTTATCATAAAACTCTTTGTGCCCAAGAAGACGGAAATGCGATTTGTGTACATAAAAATGCACAAGAAACTATTGTTTATTGGCAACTCTCCTCTGCACGCGTTGGAAATTCTGCAAAGCGACACTCGGCAATCACGTGTTCGTTCTGAAGAAGAAAGATGAATGAATTGTGTGGTCTGGAAAGGGAACGTGCCCTTTGTGGCAGGATTCTTCTTGAGAAGCTTGTATGGCCCCTCATCTGTCGAAGCAATCTGTGGCTTTTATGGAAACTGAATGTTTACTATTATCTTCTCACGAATCAAGCAAAGATTTCTGTTCTCACCTAGACGAAATCTGCCCTCACACTCTCACCGTAGTTGATAACCAATTAAAATTACATACATTTTAATATGATTCAAGATGATACAGAATTATTTTCCAGCTTCTGAAAACATTGTCATCGGCATGTGAATTAACGTGGATGATTATGGGGGTTGCGTTAGGGTGTACTCTGTAGGCTGAATTGTATGAGCCTTCAAATCGACTCGCCATTTATGTCGCGCTCAAAACAGCTTTGGTCGACAGCCGCGGGTATTCGACGCTCGTTATTTGCAAGCGAATCATCTGATGATTCTCTCTCCCGTTTGTTCTCAGCGTTAAAAAATATTGCGACTACACGTTTTGACGATTGGTGGGTCTTCGAGTGAGGAGCTGACAGAGAAGCGATGTTGTTCCGCCTGAACTGGGGCTTGCTACGTCGTGCGCATGCGTGTCTAGGGAGCCTCAATACGCGACTCTACTCTAGTCATCACTGTGCAACATTTCGCCACCAGCGAACGGCTTCTGTTTCTTCAGAATAAGACTGCGTAGGCTTGGAGCTCCCTAACGAAAGTCGCTTTTAGGTTAAACACGTCGCATCTCTTACTCCGTGAATTGCGATGCTCACATTTTATACGACAGAGGACTCTGCTGTACTGTGAAGTACTATTGAGGAATTTTACAACTGTAGTTCAAGGTTCGATATTTATTGTCTTGGCAATATACACAGAGCATCGTTCGACTTTGTTTGCTCTCTCTAACAGATTTTATGGGGCCCTGCGTTGCTAGCCATCTGGTCCACACTATTCCGCCCCAACAGATCCTTACTTTGTTGTCAAATTGATGTTCGCAAGTCTTTATGGACTGTTAGGAGTACAAATATGTGACGACTTTCATTTTATAGGTGGAAAGTTAATTACCTACGAACAGTGTTGACAAGTTGTTCATGATAATTTCAATAAATTTTCAGTGGAACTTGTTTAAACAAATTAATAATAAATACTAAAAGAATAAACTTATAGTACGAAGTACAAAGTTGTTTTGTTAATAGGGACATGGATTCAGAGTGTCAGACTGTCATACTAAGTTCTTTTCGACGTTGCATCAGCAGACGTTTCGTGCCCTAATTGACGTATTCGCTAAATGAAAACTTTCCGCCTACTGAAGTCGTGTCTGTCCTGGTTTCTGTCCACCGCGGGGGGCGTGTTGGAATGTACTTCGGTGATGAAACTTACCCTCACGTTTTGCTCATTGTGAGGTCAGCGAGGTCACGGTCCTGTAAGTCCGTGCATGTTAGATTCAAAGCCCATTTGAAGCACGTAGAAAACCTGCAATATAAATTAAAAACAAAACATTTGCAGTGTGAAATTTTCCCATTTGTATCCCACCATCGTGTGTTGAACAGGAGGAAAGAGACAATTAGGAAGACCTAGACGTGGGTGGGGGAACTTAGAGGTGTAAGACAGAGTGTTGTGGACTGGATTCATCTGGCTCAGTATCGGAGCATGTGGCGGGCTCTAGTGGACAGGGTACTGAACCTTCGGGTTCCATAAAATGTTGGGAATTTCTTGCGACTGTTAGTGTTTCAACTGGCAGTTTATACGGACAAATCGGTGCATACAGAGTGTGTCCAAAGTAGCTTGACCTTTCAAATTCACGTATGTACACTTATTGTTAGAGAAATCGTTCTTTGTAAATTTTATAATTGGACGTAAAAGTTATCGAAGTTCCATTTCATGTGATATAAAACCGGTTTCGAAAATATAACTACATTTCATGGGTTTTTTTTCTATAACGTGAGACGCGAGTAAAGTATTTAATTAAATTTACCATAAAACCAGGATATCTGCAGCTGTGGTCAAAGTGGATGAATTTCAAACGAAACGATAAGAGTATGAAAATTAAGAATTCTGAGCGCAGATAAATGATCCCG
>NW_028259180.1:0-145226 GCF_977971745.1 Zootermopsis nevadensis
ATGAATATTTGCATTTTACAATAAGCACCACAACAAGACTGATGAGTTATTTTAGGTGAGTATCATTTGCTGTTTATACGAGTCGAGGCGTTTTGTTTAACGTCAGTAAGACCTGATCCATCGACGTCTATGCACATGGTCACAGAGCATCATTCAACAAAGCCCAGTTGACACCACTTAATATTCTTTGTGCACATAATAGAGAGTGGGCATTACTACACCAGTCCAGTTGGTTAGACGAAATATCGCAATTTACTTCGAGTGGGTAAACCATTTGTGAAATGCGCGTTCTATACTTAGCATTTAGCACTTTACATTTTAGACAAACAATACACACACTTCAACAATCCGTGACACACAGATGATTAAACAATATAATAATTTGTGTATTGCTTATTTCTGGGATATTTACAGTCTAATCGACTATTGGAGTACGAGGCAAAAATCTATGTAAAATTCTAGGGAGCTTATTTAAGCTTCTAAAACAATTTTTTAATAGAACTGCAATGTTTCAGAACAGTCACGTCTTCCAAGAAAACTAATCTACTCGTAGTGCTGAACAAACAGAAGTAAAGTCATTTATTTAAACTGAGTAGGTATAGAAATATATGTTGATTTACTGTGGGTCCCTGGTACTCACAGCACGGAGCGTATATGTTAAAAAATCAGTTACTGACAGCTGACAAAGGGTGGTTCTTAAGCCTGAGGCCTGATACAGAGTGACAAATACCTAAACGTAAAATACTTACATGTCAGAAAATTTTATATATGACTTCGTAATTGGATGTATTTTTTTAAGAAGTCTGTTGCATGGATTTCGTGTAAAAGTAAACATTTACTGCAGAAAGACTCAAAACTGTAGGTACGTACAGCATCAGTAAGAAATATATACTCCAGGATTTGATTCAAGGACGCCTGGTGAGATATCATTCCTTCTTTTATTATACAAATCCACGCAGGATTTCGTTGTTGACATTTTACTACCAAAATTTAATTTTTCAGATAAGCCAAGTGGGTTTTGGTTTCGGCGAGTCAGAATTGGCTCTCAATCACGGGCACAAACAGATTCCTGGAACGTTTTATTTTTAGAATTTATCGGGAAATCGGAGGAGAACTTTTATAATACATTGAGACGACTGTGCACTTCTCGACTTCCACTCGTGTAGAATGCAACCTAACCTAACCCCTTCCCCGCCAATGGCCTCTGCACAGAGCGCACGAATATTGAATCACAAGAGAGATAATAAGATGGACTGGAACGCGTCCCCTGGTCTGTGGACTGAGTTCCAGCGTTCACTGCGCGCTCTCTCGGCTACTTGTTGTAATTACAGCTCTCGAAAATAAACGAGGATGCGTATGGAACTTGACAGAGCAACGTGGTACAGCCTACCCTATTATTAATTCTGGGTACCACCGCGAAGATTCTCATTTACAGGCGACTCGAACAAGAAAATGCAAGGCAGAAACCACAATGAGACAAGCGGGATCATTTATCTGCGCTCAGAATTCTTAATTTTCATACTCTTATCGTTTCGTTTGAAATTCATCCACTTTGACCACAGCTGCAGATATCCTGGTTTTATGGTAAATTTAATTAAATACTTTACTCGCGTCTCACGTTATAGAAAAAAAACCCATGAAATGTAGTTATATTTTCGAAACCGGTTTTATATCACATGAAATGGAACTTCGATAACTTTTACGTCCAATTATAAAATTTACAAAGAACGATTTCTCTAACAATAAGTGTACATACGTGAATTTGAAAGGTCAAGCTACTTTGGACACACTCTGTATGCACCGATTTGTCCGTATAAACTGCCAGTTGAAACACTAACAGTCGCAAGAAATTCCCAACATTTTATGGAACCCGAAGGTTCAGTACCCTGTCCACTAGAGCCCGCCACATGCTCCGATACTGAGCCAGATGAATCCAGTCCACAACACTCTGTCTTACACCTCTAAGTTCCCCCACCCACGTCTAGGTCTTCCTAATTGTCTCTTTCCTCCTGTTCAACACACGATGGTGGGATACAAATGGGAAAATTTCACACTGCAAATGTTTTGTTTTTAATTTATATTGCAGGTTTTCTACGTGCTTCAAATGGGCTTTGAATCTAACATGCACGGACTTACAGGACCGTGACCTCGCTGACCTCACAATGAGCAAAACGTGAGGGTAAGTTTCATCACCGAAGTACATTCCAACACGCCCCCCGCGGTGGACAGAAACCAGGACAGACACGACTTCAGTAGGCGGAAAGTTTTCATTTAGCGAATACGTCAATTAGGGCACGAAACGTCTGCTGATGCAACGTCGAAAAGAACTTAGTATGACAGTCTGACACTCTGAATCCATGTCCCTATTAACAAAACAACTTTGTACTTCGTACTATAAGTTTATTCTTTTAGTATTTATTATTAATTTGTTTAAACAAGTTCCACTGAAAATTTATTGAAATTATCATGAACAACTTGTCAACACTGTTCGTAGGTAATTAACTTTCCACCTATAAAATGAAAGTCGTCACATATTTGTACTCCTAACAGTCCATAAAGACTTGCGAACATCAATTTGACAACAAAGTAAGGATCTGTTGGGGCGGAATAGTGTGGACCAGATGGCTAGCAACGCAGGGCCCCATAAAATCTGTTAGAGAGAGCAAACAAAGTCGAACGATGCTCTGTGTATATTGCCAAGACAATAAATATCGAACCTTGAACTACAGTTGTAAAATTCCTCAATAGTACTTCACAGTACAGCAGAGTCCTCTGTCGTATAAAATGTGAGCATCGCAATTCACGGAGTAAGAGATGCGACGTGTTTAACCTAAAAGCGACTTTCGTTAGGGAGCTCCAAGCCTACGCAGTCTTATTCTGAAGAAACAGAAGCCGTTCGCTGGTGGCGAAATGTTGCACAGTGATGACTAGAGTAGAGTCGCGTATTGAGGCTCCCTAGACACGCATGCGCACGACGTAGCAAGCCCCAGTTCAGGCGGAACAACATCGCTTCTCTGTCAGCTCCTCACTCGAAGACCCACCAATCGTCAAAACGTGTAGTCGCAATATTTTTTAACGCTGAGAACAAACGGGAGAGAGAATCATCAGATGATTCGCTTGCAAATAACGAGCGTCGAATACCCGCGGCTGTCGACCAAAGCTGTTTTGAGCGCGACATAAATGGCGAGTCGATTTGAAGGCTCATACAATTCAGCCTACAGAGTACACCCTAACGCAACCCCCATAATCATCCACGTTAATTCACATGCCGATGACAATGTTTTCAGAAGCTGGAAAATAATTCTGTATCATCTTGAATCATATTAAAATGTATGTAATTTTAATTGGTTATCAACTACGGTGAGAGTGTGAGGGCAGATTTCGTCTAGGTGAGAACAGAAATCTTTGCTTGATTCGTGAGAAGATAATAGTAAACATTCAGTTTCCATAAAAGCCACAGATTGCTTCGACAGATGAGGGGCCATACAAGCTTCTCAAGAAGAATCCTGCCACAAAGGGCACGTTCCCTTTCCAGACCACACAATTCATTCATCTTTCTTCTTCAGAACGAACACGTGATTGCCGAGTGTCGCTTTGCAGAATTTCCAACGCGTGCAGAGGAGAGTTGCCAATAAACAATAGTTTCTTGTGCATTTTTATGTACACAAATCGCATTTCCGTCTTCTTGGGCACAAAGAGTTTTATGATAAATATAACACATTTTAATAAAAATATACAGCTGAATGGCTTTAAATATACACCGAGTACCAGGCAACAGGAAAGGAGAATTTTATCGTGTGATTAAGCGTTGTACCATTAGGACCGACCGGGATACAACTCCGCACGTCGTACATAAGGAGAGCAGGTGGCATTTCATGCTTAGCTGCAAGACTTTACGTAATTATCGGGTCTACCTGTTTATCTGCATGCCCGACAGTCTGACCACCCATGCACCCATCTACTCATGCATTTATCAGTCTGTCTGTCTGTCTGTCCACCTAACCTGAAAACAGCGCAGTCACTGAAGACACAAACGTTAAGGTGCAGTGTCTATGTGGTCGTTCTGATGCCAACCAATAAAATTCGTACGCCTTCTGACCAGATTCGCTAATTCACTAAGTGCCAATTCCGACGTATGTAATTGTTTACTTTATTAAAATATATTTATTTCATTCACTAAATGAGTGTCCATGTTTTTGGACAGAGTGTATGAGCGAGCAAGACACCAGCTTTAATAAATTCCATATATTCCAATATTAACTTAAAATTTAATTACAGATGTTAATTGTTGGGTCAAAGCCATATATCGGCAACAGGTGTCCTGAATTTGTATAAACTAATTATACGTTAATAAGGTCTGATGAACTCGTATAATTAATCACTGGTATGATATTTCTTTTACCGAGTTTGTCCCAGTTTAAAATAATGGGAACTTTTTTGGGTAACCACCGACCATCCACTCATATATTTTCGGGTATTATGTAGATGTGTTCAGCGTAATTTTTATGTTCATTCAGTGGTCTGAAAATTTACATTCGCATCACTAAAAATATAAAAAATAATCCACGGTGTTAAATGGATATTTTATCGCCTTTCTTTCACGTCCATAATACTGAGTACTTTATACATCACTAATTGATAACCCACTAACGTGGACTACTCTAAATCTGTTCAGCCCAATAAATTAATGTCCACCTAATGTATCTATCTCATCCTTATATTCTTCTACGCATAATGAGTAGCACAGATATATGGTACGAATTGCGAAAATTACAAACAGGTAATTCATATTTCAGCACTACTGCGTCGTGGGGCTTTTGTGAACACCAAAATAAACCTTCAAGTTCCACTAAAGGCGTGGAATATGTTTACTGAATGGGCGACTATCAGCTTCTCAAGAAGGACTATGCTGCAAGCGTCCTCGTAAAACGATTTGAAAGTGAAATAACTTTAATATCTTGGTTTAGTTTCAGACGGCTCACTTGAAGGAGTTCTAACATCTGAAGAAATTATGCTTTGACGCCCGCGGTGGTAAGAGGTGGGAAATTCGGGGAGAGGAGACGATTTTCCCATTTTCAGAGAGACGTCGATCAATAATTCATAACTTTGCCACGCCGTCGAAATAAAGTCTCTTCGGTGCGTCCGTGTACACCACGCACCTTCAATTACAATCGTCTCTTCAAACGTCTTACCGAATTTCTATTCCCTACATACAACCTAACCTAACTTTGGTGCCGTTCGCCACATTTATACACGTTACTTCCATTATTTACGTAATTTTATAAAGTTATTATGTTTAAATATTCGATTCTTCGCAGTTATCCTCATTGTGTCCATAATATAACTGCGTATAAAATGCAATTCTCCTCGTAAGTTCAATTTCCAAACTATTTTCATCAGTTTTTCTATTAGTACAGGCCTCACGCGCATGCGCCAACACAAATGTTTTAGAACTTCAGACGTGCTTTAAAAAAAACTGCTGTTGAAGCGAGAACTACGTATGGAAGAAAAGCGTTGGTCCAGTGACGTCACTACCCTGGACATACGGACACGACTCAGTCAGCCAACCGGCGCCTGCGCATTGCTGCAAATGGAGCCTTAGGAGCCAAAGACAGATTCAACACTGGGACAAAATTCCCAAACCCATGTATCACGCGGATAATCCGGGAGGACTGAGGTAAGAAATTGAAGCTATCAACAGACACAGAAAATGAACAAAAGTAACACAAGAAAAAACTGGAATAAATGTCGTACCATTAGAAAGAATATGGACTGAACAAATTTTATTTATTCTTTCCGATTAATATGTTCAGGCATTGCAGTTTGTCTCGAGCGATAACTCGTACACTGAAGATAATAGGAACTTCGCTAACGTAGATTTCTCATTCTTCAGATTTACATAATCACGCACACACACAGCTTAACTCAGAGTTATTATTAGTGTTTAGGAATTGTTAGAGCTCCATCGTAGGCAATGAACACCTCATAAGCTCGTCCAAACTTCTGTTCTGTTTTTGAAAAACGATGGATCCCACAGCTGCGTAAAGACGGGACCTCGTATCACATTAACCTTTGGTCATCCCTTTAAGAATTACCTAAGAGGCAAGAATGATTTCCGATCTTGTCAGAGTAACGTCAAGAACATGTCTTTAAAACCAATTTGTTTCAAAAAAAATGTACACATTTACTAAGTCGTCAAAGGTAACATACTACAACAGATTATTTAGAATCTTAACTTGTAGCTAATTATCGTGTTTCCATGCAAAATCTGTCTCAAATTCCAACCTCACATAAATATTATCACTATACACGATTTGTAAACTATAGTCTCAACTCACAATAAACAAGCTTTCTGTAAGCATTACCAGGCTACACGAACTTCATATAAACATTTTCACTGTGATCAGAACGCTCCAAGTTTTTTTCAAAAAAAAAGAAATAGTTTAAACACACGACTGAAAGCAAACGAGATAAAATGTACCTTAATCTTTTATCATCTTTACTCCTTCCCGTTTCTATATTTTCATTTATTATTGTTTCTGGGATTTCTTCAAATCCCTCCCACATGCCAGTATAAATTTAACGACGTTACAAACAAACACACACGAAACTATTACCTTCTGTATTCTGTAATATGAATCTAAAAAGTTTTAAACAAATCAATGTTTCTATTACTTGTCATTACAAGACAACACTACCAATAAATATTAATTATGACTAAATATTACACACTTCCAACATTTTCCCAACGAAATCCCCGCCCAGTTCGTCCGTGAGCTCAAGAAATTACATACGCCCACATCATAAAACAGCCTTTTATGTAATAAAGAAAACTGTCGAGAACTTTACTACTCGTGAAGTATCATAAAAGTTTTACATTCAGAACTAAGAATAAAATACCAACCAAATTCGCTGCATTTCAACAGAATTTTGTGTTCGCTGTTGTTTTAAAACGAGGATTATCACAAAAAGATAGCAAATGTCCAGTACACCTCTGTCATGTCTACTTTAATATTATACTCAAATATGTATCTCGGTCTTTCAAGATTGTACGAAAATATTAACCGTGTAAATATTCGATCTATTTTCCTTCTTCAGAATAATGGCCACTTATCAAGACCACAAAAGCAAAGTATAATAACCATCTCACGAATAAAGATCATTTAAATTTCGTTATATTCACGATCTGTTGGCAATGCTACAAAAATTGCACCCTTCCGTAAAATATAGCCCAATTTTGCCGCTCGAGCCAAACTTTTAAAAACGCCGAAAAACGAGACAAATACACAGGGCTTGTCATTAAGGCAGCCAAACCTGAAAACCCATCCAATAAACTGGCGAGGAGCCAGCTTACTTCAAGCCTGAAACACACAGAGATACGTCACGCCCATGACAGCGTTAACGGAACACACAAAATGCAAACGAGAGTTCTGGGTACTCACAGAGCGGAAGTTCCACGAGCCTGGTCAGAGCGTGGACGTGGAAGGCAAAACGCTAGTGGCTTTCACAAATGTTATGTCCAGAGCTGTAGAGTCGACTCCTTCATAAAATCTCAATTTATTAATTAGTGTAAACCTACGAAAATGTTAAATAGCACCATAATAGATTTCATCACCACCACTTGAACCATCATCCTACTTTTTAGACTTATAACCTATATTTAAATATACGTCTAATGGTTATTGCAGAAATCAGTTGATTTGTAGACAGTTTGTGTTCTTAAGTTACCGGAGGCAAAGTTACAAAGCATTTTTCCCACACCACGTGACTCAAAGCGTCGTTGAATCTCCCTAAGCGTTAGGCCGCCTGCGGCACACTCGGTATAGAAATTGTTCTTAAGATTTTATATCGAAGTCGGAGTCGATACATTTTTATCGACTCCAACTCCACAGCCCTGGTTAAGTCCCGCCACAGATAAGCGTTGAATTGTTTTTTGCAATATAAATAGTTTTACAGCGACATAATCGAAACAGACCTCAGGTAGGCCATGTTAAGAGGAACGCGCATTCCTACTTATTGTACGAGCAGAGTTGATTCAGTGTAGTCACAAAGCTACGACTCGTCCTAGCAACGGCATTACACATAACCTGCATGTATACAGACCTGTAATTAATTAGCGACTTCCTTCTCTGACTCGCGTTACACTGGGTGGGCAGAAAAGCCGGTCCATCCTAGAGAGGGATGCTGGGACCACAGAGGAACCAGTCAGTTTCGTTTGTGACGTACAGAGAGCAACGAATTATGATGCTCTGGACCACGCGACGTCTCGTAACTGGTGGAAATGGGACAAGAAGGCGCGGAGACTGAACCTAATTACACAGACTCATAGCCTTGTATTTAACCATGACGATAAAACTTTAATTTCTAATGCCAAGTCACAGAGCAAAATTCAATTATTCATTAGAATTTTATCTGTTGAAGAGATTGTCCACAAATCTTTCCGAAACCCCCGTTTATACCTATTATTTAGTAAATAATCACCTCCCATAACACTTACATGTACGCTGATTACCCTCCTGACCTCACCCTATCACAGTTCTGGATGAGCTTAGGAAAGTTCTCTGAAAGCGTTAGTGCTATTTCGTGCGCCTACATAATCAGTTAACCCCAAAGTTCGCACATCATATTTCTTCTCCGTCAAATTCCAAATGAAACGTCAACTCGTGTTGAATAAATATTACTTCAACAATCATCAATTACTCTGGGTTCTTTCGCCGTTCTGTCTGATTGAAGTTAGCCGGTGTTTCGGAGGTACTTACTGCCTCCATCATCAGGGCGATACTTCCTGATGATAAAGTTAACAAGCGCCTCTGAGAAGTCGGTAATCGCCTATCACAGTGCACGGTGCTACAACCCATCAAAATTGTGCATTTATTCCGATCACAGATCAAATTAGAATCGTTATGTTTAAACGTCAGAATTACATTTTTATAAAGTGACGACGGTACTCATGATAAATGGTAGTTCTGAAATCTGGACCATCAGGAACCAGACTAAGACGAGGTTCTTAAGATCTTAGACCAAAAGATAAATAACTCGCAGACGGAGGAACACAATTAAATACGTTTTACCTGAATGGGAAAGAAAATTGACAAGATGATTTGATTAAATATTATGAGGTATTGTAGATGCGTCATATTGTGAATTAATAGTATTAAAAATAACCAGCCACTATCCAATGCAGTACGTACAACTCCGATCTCTCCAAATAGGATTACGATATTACTTCTTTGTCCATATACTGAACTTCGACATCAATAAGAAATACAAAATTAGTGACCTGGAATACTACAATAATTGGTACTACAACGAATGGTGAATCAACATAAAGGACAAAACATCATAAGGAAAATCATTAAAAAATCCTTAAAAGTAATTTAGTGAAAAGTTTATATACAAAACACCAGATGATGGCTATATATAGCCGAAACATGTTGTGTAAGTTCCATATGTAAATCGAGTACTCGATAGGGAACATAATATGATATTTTAATCTTTTAATCTTTTAGTTTTATTGTGATTGACGGTTATTTTTAAATATTTTAATAAATATTATGAGTTTTCTAGACAGCGCAACCGCTGTGTGGCGACCAGACCTGACGGGAGATATATCCCTCCCTTCCGCCAGAGTTGCAGTTTGCAAAAGAAAGTCGATTGAATTACAAACCACAATTACAGGGAGACCAACATGGCAATAGACTTTTCCTTAAGAGGGACAGTAAAATGGGTCTTCAACTTGAAGCAGGCGACAATGTTGATGAAAAACCTTTGCATTTTTCAGCAACGTAAAAAAGTCAAAGAAATATAATCATATCAAGACAAGGAAATATACGTCTCCATATCTTATAGGCCTATGTGAGCATTTTAAGGACGTTTTAGGCTTAGGAATTGCACCGGATGTTACAGAATGGCAGGGGCTTGATGGTACCACGTGACGAATTAGAAATTAATGCAAATAGCCCTCATCCATTCGGATGCAGTGACATCCCAGCATTCATCTGGACGGATTTTGAAAAACCACAATACTAAATCGACGATATTCGATATCAAAGCAGATATGGGGACTAAGAAAATAAAGACTTATGAAGAAGCCGATATGGGAAGCATTACATTTACATTTTCAAGGTTAGCCAGTAGCTTAAATGAAAATGGAGTAACTCCTAAGATTCCTGGGAAAGTTTTCCTCTTTTCATAAAATTTATTGACCGCACTCAGAAAGCTAGTTACATGTAAATTATGACGGGGATCGCACATCGGGGTAAATGTTAAGGTCTCGTTTAAGGCGCTGGTATCCCATCGTTTTCCTCCAAGGAGAGAGAAAGCCTGAGAAATCTCAATTAGGTTAGTAGCTCCGGAACTCGATTCGCGAGTCACTGAGCTGAAATTAGTTTCTGGGTGCATGGACACCAGAAAGTAGGTGCTACGAGCGTACTTAGAGAAGTGTTACTTCGTACTAAGAACGTCACTCTCTGAAATGGATTACGATTTCTCCATTATGTCTGATGCCACGAAAACAAGGCAACAGACGTCCACAAAAGGATATATCGAATATAATATCTTCTAGCAAACAAAAAATACATTGAAGATTTCCGTCTTCTGGGTTGTTGCGCTGTTTAGTCTGGTCGATGTTAACCGACGTTTCAGAGGTCATACTGCCTCCGTCATCAAGGCGATGATGAAGGCAGCGTGAACCTCTGAAACGTCGATAAACTTCTACCAGACAACACGGCGTAACAAACCAGAAGACAGAAATCTTCATACTCTGATGATGGAGGCAGTATGACCTCTGAAACGTTTGTAAACATCGACCAGACTACACAGCGCAACAACCCAGAAGACAGAAATCTTCATACTCATCGCTCTGATGATGGAGGCAGTATGACCTCTGAAACGGTTAACATCTACCAGACTACACAGCGCAACAACCCAGAAGACAGAAATCTTTATACTCTGATGATGGAGGCAGTATGACCTCTGAAACGTTGGTTAACATCGACCAGACTACACGGCGCTTCAACCCAGAAGACAGAAATCTTCATACTCTGATGATGGAGGCAGTATGACCTCTGAAACGTTTGTAAACATCGACCAGATTACACAGCGCAATAACCCAGAAGACAGCCAGCTTAAAAATAATTCTATTCCATGCGATTAGCTAGTTATAAGTTTGTTGTAGTTTGTATGCCTGCCGGGAGAAAACCACGAAGCTGAAATAAACAGAGCGAGAAAGGATGAAAAAAAAGGAGATGAAGAAAATGAGAAACCGTTGGAAATAATTATTTGTTTTTTGATGAGAAGGGCAAAGGATTTCGTAGCGTCGTGTTCTGGATACATACAGAAGCTTCGCCTCTGTTCTAAATCCCTGCATGCTCCCTCATTAGCTGCGTTCCCCAGTGTCAGAGAGCAGGTGTACCAACTGAAGGGGAGATACATAAAGCTACGTTTCCTCTCAGACTTTAATACTACGCATTAGACGAGCAGAAACAATGATTCAGATTTTTTCTTTTTGTGGAAAAAGAAATTAGAATCAGAGCTGTTAGTTTTTGTTAGTCATTGTATCTCAGTCTCCATTTCAAAGTACAGGAACGACATTTAATTTCACATCATTGAAAAATATATATATATATACTCACAATATACAAAAATTCGAATACAGTACATAAAAAGCATTAGAAGTGATTCAGAAGTAACTGGAACGAACAGAGATGTTTAAAAACCCTATTTTGTTCTCGAATGTACGAGAGGTTTCAATGAATACGAATGTCCTCTACTAAAACCAAGGACTTCACGAAAGAAACTGAACAAGTGGCAGTTTGTTACGTTGCAAGAGACAAATCTACTGCACGTTCAGTAAAACAAGAGAGGAACTCGTAGAGAAAGGGAATTCGATAGAAATGCATCTCTGTTTATCAGAGACAGGAAAGGAAAGACAATGTTAATTAATTTTAATCAACAACTACGGTAAGCAGTTTGAGGCGGCTGATTGCCCGAGAAGATTTTATTGAAAAAATTGAGCAGTCGACCAACAAACAAAAATAAGAGAAGAATTTTGTGAAATATGAGAATAATACATTTTTTAAAAAAGCGATTTTGAGAATTGTGTCTAAAAATCTGTATATACTTTTAACTAAGATAAATAATTAATAAAATCGTTAAATTCAAAATATAATCACATGACTGCTTGCTTATTGTATTTACACTATTTTCTTACAATAATTACACTTCGTTAGTGAATATGTAGCTGCTTGCATCGAATTTATAAAAGTAAATAGACGAGACCTCGAAACGCCTGTCTGGATGAAATCTGTCTTATAGGAGTTTTCGATTACACCATCGCTCAAAACGCGTAAGACCCTTTAAGTTTCCAGGTGTCCAGATGTTAAAAGGAATTATCCGATGCGATCATCGCCCTGATAATGGATGCAGCAAGGACCTTTGACACGCCGATAAACTTCTATCAGACTACACACCGCAAACAACCCAGAAACTGCCATTTTCAATTATGGTTTAATTTAAAAAAAAATTTAAATTACAGGACACATTATTCCACACGACGAAATTTTGACACTTCATTTCTTATTAAAAATTTATACAGTAATATAATCTGTCATCCTATAATGGACACCGATGAAATTCGTGTGCCTACAGGGCGCTGTATTTAGACAGTACTATACCTAGGCTCGCCATTGTGCTCCAGATAAGATATGCAGATTTGTGAACACGTTTTAACAAAGACATTTCCACCTTTGAGGATACTTTGCCTTTTTGGGAAGGGCGGGGGTAGGAAGTGTGTTACAATTTGAAACAACCGTAGTATAATCAGGAACACAAAATTTCGTCATCATTCATCTGCAAATCTGTCTCTTTTTTCGAAACATTAAAATCACAACAATTTTACTTTTCGAAAACTCTGAGTTGAAATTCAGTGAACCATTACGGGCTTTTCATGTATTGGCTGACTAGCTCTAAAGTAGCACGGAACCAATCTTTTATTTGAGGATTAAAGGCGAGATTCAAGACGACACACAACATTAATACATCAACCGGAATCTAAGGGAAATTTGCAAACGCAATTGTCGGCCTTAAATGACGAGACGATGGTCCATTCCAGCCACAGAAAATGCGAGGAGAAGACTCAGGCTTTTCAAGCCACGTAGTCGAAGTAAAAGCTGTGAACCCACGACCATGCCTCTGGGTGCACTTTCTTACACACTCCTTAAGGACCAAAAGAACGTGAGGAAAACTTCATTACATCTCACTCCTACGTCGTATGGCAGCATTCCATTGTCTCCAGTCCAATTCCATTTCTTGTTCAAACTCCTTCTTTAATTGTTTTTAACTATGACGGAAAACAAACACTTTCTTCCGGAGACAATGCCTTAGTGGGTTTTCCTTCTGAAAGACTTCACTCGATATACAGGTCACACATAAATCAACGTAAAACGCCAGGAGAGGAAGTCCCCACGCGGAGTGGTACAAACGGGGTAAAAACAGACCATTCCCCATGTCACACGTCTCCCAAAAGAAAATCAGGCATCCTTTATGCTTCAGTGCAACTACAAATAAAACTTAAAACTTCCCACGAGCTTAGAATGTTTCCAGGGTTACCAACTTCGAAAACAAATTAGTGTTCTCACGTGTCGAATAAACTAAAGTGGAATACAGTGTCCACGATGGACTGGACCACTCGTCCAATGCCAACACCTGTCAGGGTTCTTGGTTACGGCAGATTCCGTCAATTTATTTTGAAAGGTGTTTTTCCGGCTACATCAAGAAACAAATGTTAACCTATTCGCCGTTAAATGGTATAGCAGAATCGTAGCAGCCGGGCACAGTACGGTCGTAAAATTTAAATGCAAGAGTTTGATTCAAGAATATAATGTTCTCTCTTAAGCGCAGCTGCCACGCCATGACCGTCGGCCATTCGCAAATCCATAAATCGCGGCGTGTTAAGTAAAGGTGTTTTCCGGGTGTTATGAGCCGAGGTATCAAAAGAACACGACCGAGCGTAAAAATTTAACTTCTACTCCTTCTTGTTCTACAGAGAGCTTCTTCGTAGTTGTGCGTTCTTTGCGGGAACTGCATACGAAAACGCATTGTGGGCTGCTCGTGTCTGTCCGTCCGTCCTTTGATTCAACTCTAGAACCACTGGACTGATATTGATGAAATTTTACATGGCGGTTGTGCCAATCTGCACTAACTCAAAATATTATTTTTAATATCCTACAAGCAGCGATAACAAAATGGCGGATGATGAAAATCGCGAGGTGGACATTGATGTACTGCGATCTGGTGGCCAAAGTGGGAACAATTTAATAAGGCCGATTTACGACCTCTAAATGGACCTCGAAAACAACGCGTTGTGTGTATTTTTGAAAGGACCACATTTTCCGAGCTTATTCTATTCAATTATTTCAGACATACAAACCTCCTACTTCAAGTATATTTCGCTTCATTTAACCCTCGCCCATAATTCAACATGAAGCAACTTCGTATTACGTCAGTGCCGTTAACATAGACTTAAGTTTACCCCTGTGCTTAAATAAACATCGCCTCGTACTAACTGAATTACTCCCACTAAACAGCATTTTAATTAATTAAGAGGGCTGACATATGTAAATAACTTTAATGTAGAAGACAGGCCATTAGCATGCTGAGTGTTTGAAGTCATAAAATAGGGAAATTAGCTCACCACCAAAAACCCACAAGAAATTATACGACGTATAACATTGAACATGGGGCTACAAGCTTCAGATCATGTGTGCGTATTTGTATTTAGCTCGATATGAACCATTTTTTAATTTCAAAACTGAATTCATCCATCCACACACACACATCATCAGTGCTACATGGCTGGTCTGAGACAAATCTGATTAATCCACGATCCATAACACATGCGGAAAGCAACTACGTACTACAATAATACACATGATAATGAGCGCGCTATGTAACGAGATGGATTCGGATGAAATTTTGTATGGATGCTACGCCATTAGGGGACTAGCCTAAAATCACGCATTTCAATGTCCCACAATGGGTGATACGACAAACGAACAAGCGTTTGAGGGGATGGGGGATAGACACTAACCCCATTTGCAAAACTTCCATACAATTATGCTGATTTTAGGAAAATAAAAACTTTGGTATTCTCTGTAAAATGTATAGTATCAACATGGCGGATGCATATAACCAAAAAAAAGAAAAGTGTTTATGTAACTATAATTTGATTCTATGACTCCAGGTCTACAAAGCCAATGAACCTCGTGACTTGTCAGTATTAATTTACATTACGTAAAGAGGACTCAGCCGAAGTGAGCTTTCATTAATAATTTAGAATTTACAAAGAACGCATTTGTGTATTCGGTACGGATGACACTTTAACAACCTTGTTCTTTATTCTAATGGTGATCAACACGAAATATTTTAATAAGAGAATTCCGAAGATGGTTTTTTCGGAATCACAACTCATTCTTTAGAAGGTGAAACAAGTTTCAAATAGTACCATCTAGCACGGAGGTTAAGGATGTACCTTCATAGTGAAGAGGGCAGAGACAGGTCCACGATGAAAACTTTTGAGTTGCAGGAGACGAGGATGTTTACTGTTGTGACACGTATCACACAGAGAGCGCGCCATCTTCCGAGCCGAGGAGGACAGTTAGAATTAAAAGTCGAAAAGTTTACAATTTCAAGTTTTGTATGCTGTATGTTTTATTAATAAATGTGAATGTCTGCACAGAATTTGTGTATTCCTGAGCTCCAGAAGGCTCTTGTTTCAGCAACTTATAAATATTTGTTGCATTTGGATAATTCACTGCAAGGTAAACGAAGAAGTGGATAGTTTCAACTGAGTGTTGTGGGATACCATTTTTACTGATATCCACGTCTGAAATTAAGATTACGTCTAAATATCTAAAGAAACATCCGCACAACAAACAGCCTATCGCACGAATTTGGAAGTATTGAAAGGAAAATGGGTGTTGTTCATGAAATTGAATTATCAGAGGCGGGATCTTTATAACATTGCACGTGATATCTCTTTACTCCATGATACAATATGTCGGATCTTCAATGTGTTCCCACGGATATGTTTAACCCCCTATGAGGCAGGTGTGAAGGCCATTAATCAGTCGAAAAGAAGTTTTTATTATCCACGTCTAGATATCTGACGTAGGACACAAAAAAAGGAACAAATATGCGAACAAAATTGTTTCCCAGTTCTGCAATAAATCACTGAAAAACAAATGTATTTTTCCATCCTCGGTACAATTTTTTTTAGGTGTATGAGGCCAACAGTAACAAAAGTAACTGGCTCTTGTTCAAAACAGAAGAACAGAGACTATAAGCGATTGTTAATATCCAGTTCGACATTGATACCATCCACCAAATAAACGCGCATGGAGCAGAGTTTTCAGCAAGACAGAAACAGTGTCTCAGGTAATCACGAATTTCAACGCGTGGACAGAAACAGACGTCATTGCAAGTCTAATAAACGTTTCTCTCATAGGATAACATTCAAGATGTGGTCCTGTTCCCACTTATATAATCATAAAATGAAGACAAAATATTTATTTTTTTAAACTGTCCTAATCTAAAAAGCCCCCTCCTCTATTTTCAGCATCAGTAGGAGATAATCAGAGGTCATTTATTAAATTTAAGTTGTTACACAGTGATGGGACAAGAGGTGTGCACCGGGTATTGGTTGGGAAACCTGAAGGGAAGAGACCGCTGGGAGACCTAGACGTAGATGGGAGGATAATCTCAGGCGGGATCTATGGGAGATAGGAGTTGAAGGAGACTGGATTTTGTTGGCCCAGGACAGGGTCCGGTGGAGGGCTTTGGTTAATTCGGTGATGAACCTTCGGGTTCCGTAAAGCCATCTAGTTAGCTAATTACACAGTGAAAAAACACTGAAAGAACGTCTCTTTATCTGGGACTGTGCGTTATGCGGCCCACAATGTGTCGAATTGTGCGGTGTTCAAAATATCTTCGCCTCTCGCTCAAAATATTTATGAGTGTTTTCGGGTATGTTGGGTGACGTAACTAACTCTGCGACTACTCATATCGAAGTTATAACCGGCAGCTAAGTAACTGAATGACTCGATACAGGGTATTCGTTCTTGAGAACCACCACCACTTACAATATTAGGAATCCGTAAGAATAAAAAAGGCTGGTTCCGGAAACGCTCTTGAATCTGGGCACCATCGACTAATGGAAATTCGCTGTAATATTCTGACTGCTATGTTATAAATTTCCAGTCACATGCTTTTAAGTATTTTACATGTTTTTTCACTGGTGAAAACACAAATACCCCACAGCATCACGAAGATGAACAGAGAGACTCTGTTGTAAGGAAGCAGCTCTAGACGTGAAGGCAGAGAGATCTAGGGACACGTCAATGTCTCGCCAACAGACTCTAGGACAAAATTACTACACAAGATGCATATTTCCCCAAATATTATTTCAAAAGATCAAAGTCACATTTACGAAGACATTAAGAGACGTGTTAAATTCGGGGAAAGATTGCGTCCATCACTTCTTAAAAAGCTGGCAGTCGCTCAGCCGGTAAACAGGTCTGGTCTGTGGTATGGCGAATGACCACTTCAAAGGATAAATGTTCGATGTGTGACGAAATTCGAAGAGATATTGCCCTTCATGAAAGAACAGCGAGACAGCGAGTCTTTGACTCTATCTTACAAAGACCTGTTCTGCAGAGGCGAAAGGAAAAAAAACTATATAAAAGGTCAGGAAGAATAAACAAAGCCATCGGCGGAGTTTCGAGAGCAAGCCACAGCCCATACTCACATTCTCTCAAACGGCTTGCGATGAAGTTTAAGACATTCTGGAATGGCCGGATTTTCACATCGGTTTTTGCAACAAAATTATTAAAATATTAAGTATTTTCATTCGAATATCAACCCAGTGTAACTAGTTTCAATTAAAATCTCTTCATGATGACCCACAGAGTTGGTAAACTTTGTTACACAACATTTCCCTTTTCAGAATCACCCATTTTCTCGACTTATTCCGCATTCGTTCGTCATAGAACACAGCCCCACAACAGAAAGTTTCGTCTACAAATAATTCATCTGGTAAAATCATAGTAAGATTTGGTACGTGACTGTTTTATGATCTGCCGAATCTTGGCTCTTAGTTTATTTAAGAACACATCGTCTAATTAACTACTTACTTGCGGCAAACAGTAAGATGCTATCTGTGAACGATTATTTTGGAAAATATTTAAATAATCGCTCGTGGCCTACTTTAAAACACACTACCAGCATTCGCCTTGATGTACTGTGGAACATTACGAAGATCCTCGGTCACGATAGACGGTCATTGTGCCGAGATTCGAATCTGCAACTCCTTGAACACGAAGCAGGTTTCGACATTCCGTGAGACGCGGTTATCCGCAAATCGTTCAGCGCTGACAAACATTTCCTTTAAATATTCATACAGGCATTCGTTTCCAAACAGTGTTGACCTAACAATTTCAGGCACGTTTAATAAAACACGATCATGTGCTGTGTTATACGCGGACATCCAAAATGTTTTAAATCTTTCTAGATGGAATCGCTTACTCGTAACAGAAAATTTCAATAATTATTCTGTACAAAAAAAAGGTTCATTTTTGCCAAATGCAGATGTTCACGACTCTGAATGTTTCAAGTTGAGAGAAAAGAAATATTTAGTTCAGCACAAAATTCCACTATCAATAAAATTCCTGATAGCTGGGTAAATTTAGTACTCCGTTCTGACAAAACATATTATTGGAATACCGCGTTACTTCCTTCGTACCTAAAACATGATTAGAAAAAAAAAACATTAATTTTTTTTTTCGAATGTAACTGACAAACAATACAGGAAACGTTTTCTGTCCGCCTAGAAGAATTTCGTCGTCACTTTTGAAACTACTACGATTAATCTAATTTAAGTATTTTTTAATATATCTGCAAAGATTTTTCTCGGATCTGGCCCCAAAAATGCAATTCCTGTAAAAACAACGGAATTCTTTTAAAAAAATTGGAAATTTTCTATATGGCAAATGCCATTCTGATGGAAAAGTATAATTTTACGTTTTCCCTCGAATCCATTTACGAAGTAATATAATACAATTAAAGCTTTCAATGTCAAAATTCTCTTTCTAGCGAGGCCATTTTATTTTTTCAACATCAATACAATTACATTCAAAATTACCACAAGAGAACGTAACACTGCTACAAAACAATCTTAGCCTGGCACTTGAAACTTTGCCAACCACACTGTAAAGTGGCCACGTGCCAACGAAACAATGAATTTAACGTCTACGATTGAAAACGTGCACCACTGAAGGTTTTCAAGGAATCTATAAGCTTAGCAGGTGACTATCACATCATAAATCTGCAAACATAAATTGCATTCATCTCCTTCGGGATTAAAACATGTCTCAAGGACCAAGACAGACATACGCTCTAATACGACATTTATTTTAGAACAAAACACGCTTACCTGGTAACACAAACCATGAATTACTAAAGTGAAGTAATTTTGCTTATTAGCCTGGTTCACGTAAACACGTTTTGTAGGGAAAACGCTTTTCAGGCAAGAGAAGACGTTTATACATATTTTATGAAATGTGTTTACACGGAATGTGAATAAACACTATCTGTATATATGTTAGAATAAACAATTTTATAAATGCCTATGTGCTTTACGAGTCAGAAGTTACACGAATAATACGTGAGGAGACATTCTACGTTCCTGCAAAACTGAAGACTGGACATAATGACACACATTCCGCTTTAAATTAATTAAACAGAACCAATATATAAGCGGATGAATCACAGTTTTGTACGGCTACTCAAAGCACCATCTTATCATCGAGATTACAGAGTGTCAAACGAATTCTAAGTGTGGGAATAAAAAAAATTGTACTCGCAAATCGTAATTCGTTCTGGAGCCCACAAATCTCTTTGGCTAGGAAGCCGAGAGCCCCCCCCCCCCTCCCGGGGTTACAGTAGATTTAACAATGGCGGCTTTTATAAACATGACAAATCTGGAATTTCTTCAGGAGATTAGTAAGATTAATCAAATCACGAACAGCTGTTGCCCAAGAACGCGACTTAATGAACCTGATCTCTTGAATGCTGAATTCATCTGACGGAAAGATTTGTGCTTTTTTTTTTATTACAACTAATCCACAGCCTCCGAAGTTTGGAGAATTATATTTAAAACCGCCTGTCCTAATACACGCGGCAGCGCATCTCGCTTTGAATAACGCTGACTGAATCTCTGGAACAAAAAGAGAAAGAGCTGATTTGAAGCGAGCGTTACACACAGCGGGTAGGTTTTTCCGCGGCACGCAACTTAATGGGCGGAATATAAACAAATGGCTTCCCTACAATCCGCCTCCAACGTCGTACTCATAAAACCGCAAATCAGAAAATATGCCACGAAATCAAAGCTAGCCTAACAGCAAAGGACTTCATCGTGGGCGGACTTTCACAGCTTCGACTATAACCAACATTCCTGGTCCTTTTACTTAACTACAATCTCACACTCCTGCTATGTATTCGAGAAGTCCCGGGTTCAAATCTCTGCCCGGACACAGGCTGTGATTTTTCCTGGTACTTCACAGTCCCTACAGCCAACTGCCCGGATAGTACCTTAAAATAGGCCACGACTGCTTACTTCGACATCTTTTCCAGTTCATTATTCACTATCATCCTCCCATACAACGCTGTAACATCTGAGCTACTTAAAATCGTGTCGGTATATAAAATATAAATACGTATTAACTTAAAATGCCTGTTATTGAACAAGAGAATGTGTTCAGTCACGGTTTTTCCTGTGCACCACTTTTCGCACAGTGTGTTACATGTAACTTACAGTGGATTTTCCAAATATATTCCTTCGAAGTTTTCATTTTTTATAGGTTTGAATACTGATTACTTGCACAAAACTATTATCTGGTCGAAGTTATTTTGTCACATAGCAGGCATGTGCGTCATATTAACTGCGTTATCTATGAAATAGTACACATTACACATTACTGACAAGATAAACCATAAAAAGGAACTAGCCAGTCCTTGAACATTCTGCCACGTGAATAAATCCCAGTCTTAGTGTTACTTGTTTATATATTACCTCCATCCAGGGCGTTGGAAATGCGACGTTAAACACAACCGAGCCACGAACTGTCCGGAAGTTATCCGATACGTAATTAATCTGCATATTTTTATTTATCTTAATACAGTAAATATATATTATTTAAATCTTGTCCGTCTAATCACAATAAATTCTTATTAAATATTAAAATATTCCAATAATTAACATTTAAAATATTTAAAATATTAAATGATGTTCTTTATCGAAATATTAGATTTACATTAGACCATCGAATATTTCGATAAAGAACATCATTTAATATTTTAAATATTTTAAATGTTAATTATTGGAATATTTTAATATTTAATAAGAATTTATTGTGATTAGACGGACAAGATTTAAATAATATATATTTATTATATCACAATATGACGCAACTTTACCATCTCATTAATACAGTAACTTAATACTCTCGCCTGTCGTAAGTAAACATCACGGACTCAAATAAAGCAATGAATTAACTGTGAAGGTAGCAACATAGTTGCATTGTAGTCCACCAGACTGCGTCTTTCGTAGATGCACATGGACCACACCCCGGCATATTAATATCATTCAGTAGGAGCTTTAAGGAATGTCAGCTGCCAACCTAACGATCATACAGTGCCCTACAACGTTTGCGTGGGGATGAAATTCCCTTTGCCTCACACTCTCACGTGCCCTGCATATATGTATATATATTCACAATAAAATCTCGCAAAAGAGCAAAATCTTTATCCTGACATAAATAAACTCAACATAAAATACGACTTAATATTTATTCCTTGTAGTGTAAATCAATATGAATGAGACCCAGGTTTATGTCCACACTTCTTTTAACTAATCCAAGACTTTTACGATTAGGTTTTGTGTATAAAACTGAATTTATTATAAGCTCTTCAAGACGACACATTCAAATTATATAAAAATCAGTGGTATGTATGAAAATGTCTGTCTCTTGGATTATTGCGTCGTGTAGTCTGGTAGAATGCTACCGACGTTTCGGAGGTACATCCTTCATTTTACATAAAAAATGTCGACCTAAATAGAAGGGGGAAAAAGCAGGAGGCCAGAGGAAATTATAATTTGTATTCTTCATCTAATAAATCAAAGAAGATGGGGACGGGGCATGAAAAGGGCATTGGAGTGAGAAGTCAAAAGAATAATTTTACATAATAAGAAAAATTTGGGTCAGCAATAATTATAAGACTGCTCTGAATAAAAGGTCGGTTGTCTAAGTTCGGTTGGTCTTTTATTTTCTTTAAATAATCCAAACTGTATAACAACTTTCAAAGTACTGCGATTTTTAAAATGTACTCTGTATGTAAATTCAGAAGTCGGTCTTCAGTCTAAAATTCATTTATAATTCCTGAGTGACCGATAATGTCTATGTTAAGATCATTCATCATTAGTGACTTGTACCTTTAAAGCAACTTAACATTAAGGGAATTTCTAGGAATAAAATTTGCACAGTCCCAAGCAACGGACAAAACTTTCTCAGTATAATCAGAGCTTGTTCAAAGCGACGTACATTAATTAAGTCGCATTTATTTGCTGGTTTGAATTTAAATGCGAATTAACAATCTACATTAAGCTTAAAATCTCCCTGATGATGACAGCTGGAAACACCTCTGAAACGTCTGTAAACTCTTACAAGACAGCCGTCTTTGTAATCGCCTCAGTTAAGCACCTCAAAAACCTCACTCATTGAAGCAGAGTCCTTAAATAAGTTTCTTTCCAGATATTAATTACAGTTTCCACAATAGCCCACAACTGATACATATCCTAACCCCGTTAAATGCGGTCCACAATTTCAGACCCTCCTCTTAAAGATCAATTTTAATATTATCCCACCAAATACATTTGTGTCTCAAGCCCTCTAAAATCGTGCTTGTATTTCTGACATCTCATTCTGGTTTTTGATCACCCTATTAAAATGGGGCGAAGACCTCAAAATATAAAATTATTCGTATAAACGTGAAAAGCTTTTTAACGTTTCCTATCATGCTAGTTTTTATTCATCTACCTAGTCCCAAGCTTGGTACCATTCCTTGTCGGCTGTCCGCTATAGTCTATTTAGTACATTCGGAAATGCCGTTCCGAAAGTCACCTTCCCCATTGAAAACTCAACGATGTACCACGCGTTAGTAACAAAGGACCCACTTACCACGTAAATGACAATGTTTCCAACAAAAAAGGACACGCAGGACCTCCACATGAAAACAAAATGCCATGAACTGCTCTTACAGCTAATAGCCTTTGTTCAATAACACCAAGGACTTCAAAATGCAACCAGCAATCACCAAAAAGCATTTTTCAAGGTCACAGCATTGCAGCGCGAACAGCGGGGTTCAGATGAATTAAGACAAGTCAGAACCAGCAGCGCTGTGCTGGTGGCCTATGCGAGCGTGACGAAGGGACCGAAGTCCTCACATGGCTTTGAAGCTTCTACGTAATTTGATGACGGCTACTACAGTACGGCCTTCTTAGGTTCTAAGTTTCTGCCATATAACCTGCACAAAGCAGTTCCAGACACGTTATATACGTCGACCATTTCCAGAAACTTTATATATTTCAGCTGGTTTCTTAGGGCCCATTTCCTTGCTACGGAACGCATTTACAGACTTTTCCTACAGCTTCCTAATAGTTTTCCCCCATTTTTGAAGCCACTCACAACACAATAGTAGTAGTATAATTCAAGTAAATACACTATGAACTCAAAGAGGTATCTTAGCCAAGGCCTGAGACTGAACTGTAAAATGTGAAATACAGCAGTACTCCGCATCTGAAGACTGTTCGAACACGACTCTCTCCTCAATCAATTACGATAAAGTTACGGTTATTTACAGACTAAAAATGGCCGACGTAAGGATGATATTAAAAACTTTGAGGATGTGAAAGCACGGGGAGACACATCTCGGTTAATACGAGACAAAAAATTCAGATTATTTTAATGATTTTTGTAAAATCATTAAAATATCAAAAATAAGTTTTTGGTGTAATAGCCACAAAGGTAATTACAATACTTTTATCTCATTAAATACTGATATAATACGCCTTAGATTATAGCAAAATGAGCAGTGATTGATGTTGTTTGGCGACAGTTTTAATTATCCAACTCGACATTTATCTCCTGTTATACACGCACGCCCAAACACACCGTATTTCACTTCTTCGATTTCAAGACGAGTTTTCTTAACATTTTGAATTTTCTGAAATCATGGTTCATGTTACATCTGATGACGTCTAAGGATCGATAAACCGTTCTATTTCCCCTTAAAATCTGATACTAAATCAAGTGCATTTCTTACAATCGACTACGTCTTAAAATCGAGGAAATGCGCTGTGCGTACGTCCTATAAATCACTAAAACCTTCTAATGCGAGAGTAATCCCATTATCCATAATTGTTCTTGTAGAATCGAACACAATTGCATACGAGGTTCAATTAATTCTGAAATTTTACAAATTAATACGGAATTTGTGATTGATTATCCTGTTCTGTGGCAAGCGCTCTGGCCTGGTATACTCCAAACTTATTACCCGAGCATGAAGATGGCAGTTTTCTGAGTTGTACTACCGCGTAGTCTATTAGAACTGTTATCATCAGTAAAATCTCATTAACCTGATTATGGAAGCAGCAAACGCCTCTGAAACGTCGGTAAACTTCTACCAGACTACACGGCGTTACAACTCAGAAGACAAACCATCTTCGGACTCGCCTCCGTGAGACCCCAAAATCCTGCTTATTATCCAAGCATCTGCATTCAACACTTAATTAAATATAAAATAGAATTATGTGGTAAATTAATCTTCTGTCAAATCATATTTCCTCACTGGTCATTCTGATTCGGTAAGTGTCTGGGTTAAAAGCACCCACAGTCGCTTAAAATGTTACCATCTAAAATATAAAGACTAAAACTTAATACTTTCGTTCTTCATCAGAGTTCTTGTGCTTTCAATACCAAAACATCCAAATCAAATCATCGCGTGTGCAGTGACATCGGATGCCGTGGCTCTCTTTTGTTAGCATCTCTGTCCTGGTTTGAGACATTTATTGCCATAACAACGGGCCTGGAAACATTCCTACAACCTAATAAAATTGTCCAGGAAGAACTGAAATTCTTTCCTTGTACGAAACTTGTGGTTGTATTTCTTAACTTAAAAAAATACTCGCACAAGAGAAAGGACATTTTATTCGAGGACTGAAAAGTTATTTGAGACACGCAACACTGTTCCATACATTTGTTTCGAAAGCCTTTCAAACATTAAGATATAACTGTCTGGCCAAAAACAGAATCCGAACAGGGGAAAACATTACCACCAAAAAGAAAATTATTCCGTAAGTCCCATTACATTTAAGGTGCATTTATGTGTTACAATTATACAATTATTACACCGACAATAAAATTATTCGTCATGTAACGGAACATTTAAAAACTATAATTAATATCACATTAATTGTTACTACAACCTGTATACATGAAGGTATATTAAAATTTTATTCCGTTTATGTCACCATGAATTAGGACTATGTGAATTAATTATTTGTGGTTTAAATATCAATAAAAGTTTGAAGAATTTGGTGTGTTAAACCTCGACAGCAATAAATCGTGCTGATCCCTCATTTATTATTTCACAATACATAAATAACTAAATTAATTAATTAACATTACGCGTTATAGAAACTGTTAATAAATTCGAAGTACGCTATTTTCAATTTGTAGTACACAACCAAAAAATATAATAGGACTAAATGAGACGTGTCGAAACATAAGGGAATCAGTTATTTTTAATAGCAAATTGTGGGTAAACGCATTCCTCAAATTACTCCACAAACTTGTCCTTAATACTTCAGTTCTGATATTTATTCTAAACGTCAAAGTTTGTATCGTAACATAAGCACTCTCACCCTGGTGAAGCACGCACCAAGGAACTCTGAAACGTCGGCAAACATCAACCAGACTACACGGCGCTACGTCCCAGAAGAAACCATCTCTCGTCTTCAATTTACTGATCGCCTTCGGTGAGAAGTAAAATTCCTTTATACATACGGATGAGGGAAACAAATCAATTTGGTTAGAGTAAATCTGTACTCCTCCCCCAGTATTGTCAGGGTGATTAAGTCGAGAAGAATGAGATGGACTGGGCATGTAGCGCGCATGGATGGGACAACAGGTGGTTGGGAAGCCTGAGGGGAAGAGACCGCTGGGGAGACCTAGACGTAGATGGGAGGATAATCTCAGGCGGGATCTATGGGAGATAGGAGTTGAAGGAGACTGGATTTTGTTGGCCCAGGGCTTTGGTTAATTCGGTGATGAACCTTGGGTTCCGTAAGCCATCTGGTTGGTTGGGTCCACTATTTGGGAAGCCTGAGGGGAAGAGAGACCTAGACGTAGATGGGAGGATAATCTCAGGCGGGATCTATGGGAGATAGGAGTTGAAGGAGACTGGATTTTGTTGGCCCAGGGCTTTGGTTAATTCGGTGATGAACCTTGGGTTCCGTAAGCCATCTGGTTGGTTGGGTCCACTATTTGGGAAGCCTGAGGGGAAGAGAGACCTAGACGTAGATGGGAGGATAATCTCAGGCGGGTTCTATGGGAGATAGGAGTTGAAGGAGACTGGATTTTGTTGGCCCAGGGCTTTGGTTAATTCGGTGATGAACCTTGGGTTCCGTAAGCCATCTGGTTGGTTGGGTCCACTATTTGGGAAGCCTGAGGGGAAGAGAGACCTAGACGTAGATGGGAGGATAATCTCAGGCGGGATCTATGGGAGATAGGAGTTGAAGGAGACTGGATTTTGTTGGCCCAGGACAGGGACCGGTGGAGGGCTTTGGTTAATTCGGTGATGAACCTTCGGGTTCGGTAAGCCATCTAGTTAAGTTAAGTTAAATCTGTCTCAATGTTACTTTGTCCACTTAAAATCCCACTTGGACTGCCCTGGGAACGAACCCAGTAAGAATCCGAAACAGAAATAACTCACAAAAGTCAATATGAACAGTTCTGCATAAAATGTATTAACGTACTGTAAGATTCAGACACAAATCGATTCTGAAGGATGAAAACAAAAAGACATCAACAAACATAAGGCAGCGAGTTATGACGAAAACACCATAAATTTCCACTGCCCTCTTGAACCTGTAATCTTGTTATCGGCCAGAAACAAAAGCGAGAGACGGACTTCCACCTTCAAGTGTTCCCTTGAAAATACATCAGAGTGTTATGACGAGGGCGAAGTACGACGGGGAAAAAGGGACCATTTGGGAGAGCAGAGGACGACTTCGGTCTGTCTCGTTCCTCCTGTTCTCAAGAACTAAAATCTGTATTAAAAGCCCCACTGCTGGAAACAGATGACAGCCTCGCTCTATTATAAATATTATTTAACTACGCTGTCACAAACATAAAAAAATGTAGACATTTCTATAAACTCTGCAATTTATTTACGTCGCTGGCTACTGTCCTCAAACGTGAAAATCCCCTCCCACAAAAGACAATGTTCAATTTCAGACTAGATGTTGAAATACTTGCATTTTTAACCACGTGTTAACACTACAAAGCAACAGAACTTTGCGAAACATGGTCAACACGATGTCTACTCTAAACAACAACAATCTAGACTAAAAAATCACGTGACTACAGCCTCTTTGCGTTCTCAGATGCAGTCTGAGGTAAACCACGATACGACGAGCGTAAACATGTCAGATACAAGTTTTAGGTTTTAATCTGACACGAAACGCGAATGCAAATTAAATAGATCTGCAATGCAAACACTTCAGAAACAATTAAGATCTAAGTCCAGATGTAAAATATATTTTCCTTTGTGTAAACGTAGAATATTACTTAAAAAACGTAAATTAAAAAAACCTTTTCCGACCTTGAGATTTGTGACATTTCTTATAAGAATAAACTTGCTTTCTTTAGCGAAGGCTAAGATAAAAGAAAATTGTACTCCTTTAAGTGACGGCTTAAACTAATCGTCCCATGCGAACGTATTACTGTCTCATGTTTGAGCATCTGGAGAGTCAAAATATGTACGTATTTTTCATTTCTCTCCGACTACGTCTATAGAAGATAAAGTTCTGCCAACATATTTTTGAAAACCTTGCGTAATACTTAAACAATTTATGTTCTCTTTCTACTCGTGACAACTTTTCTATCCTTGTCACTTTCCTCTCCATTCTACTTAAATTTATATTCGTCTTCTCCTCCTACATTAAGTTTATGTTTCAGTTTGTAAAAATGTCCTCGGATAAACAGTGGATCACTGCATGTAAGGAATTTACGTTACTTAATAGGATCTGAGGTTTTCACGGCGATGAGTCTGAAGATTGCTGTCTTCTGGGTTGTTGCGCCGTGTAGTAGAAGTTTACCGACGTTTCAGAGGTCACTGCTTCCTCCATCACTCATCGCCCTCATGATGACTACACGTCATAACAACCCAGAAGACAGCAATCTTCAGACTCATCGCCGTGAAAAACCTCAAATCTTTCATTACGGTATATTTTAAGTCGGTGAAAAGCTATGGAAAAACACGATTACATATTACAGGTGTTATCAAAGGTGGAGACGAATAGAAGTTTGAGAACCACAATCGGGTTCCTCACAAACCGTCTCCTTAAGTCACTTTAGCTTGTGACCCGCAACGTCTATGATATTAGAGACACTACAACGGTTACCTATAAGTTTTATTTCATAATTTAAGCTAAAAGATGAACATGAATACATCGCCTAGGACTTTAAATTCCACAACTAGAATATAGGATCCACTCTACCAGGTTCAACAGAATTGGTTTAAAATGTAATAAGAAACCAGAGCTCTGTTTAAATTCAGAAGTGTTGTAACAGAAACCTACGCACCTAAAGAAATTACACCACACGCTTACACTCTTGGGAGGTGTTACTGATCTTACTTTCTGTACATGGGAAATGCGACTCCACGCTTTAACTTCGCTCCCTAGCGCTCCCGCGGCTGGAACTGCAACTACACAACGGATGGAGTAAGGGCGAATTAATTAACAAAAGCCTGGAGGAAACCGAAACGATGTTCCAGCAAATTGTACGGGGCTGAAAATCTGTAAATTCTACATTTTAATTAATGTTTTCAAACGCCATCGTAACATGTTCTGAAGTCTTTCTTAATACTGAAAGAGAACTTTTGAAACTGTACCAATTAAAAATAACATTTTGTTCTCAAATACGGCCGCATTGTTTCGTACCGAATCTAAACCGGGATTTTACGATATTAAAGTAAGGAAACTCAATAAAGTAACTTGTAAAAATAATGATAAAATAGTTTTAAAGGCACAAACGCAGGAACGTCGTTTCAATACACTGCAAATTTTGAAGAAAAAAAATCTTAATATAAATCAAATTAACTCGATTCCGCGGGGCACATTTCTCCTTGGGAAGCTAATATTGGCGCAGCTAATCGAAGAACTTCAAAATTCCTTCTTTTATGGTTACACGGTTACCACCAAAACTTACAAACGCTGTAGGATCTGAGGTTTTCACGGTGGCGAGTCTGAAAATGGCTGTCTTCTGTGTATTTGCGCCGTGCCGCCATCATTGCCCTGATGATGAAGCCAGCAAGGACCTCTGAAACTTCGGTAAACTTCTAACAGACTACTCGGCGCTACAACCCAGAACTCACTGCCGTTAGAATTTCAACATTCACAAGGTAACTAAGAATTTATCGGATCACTCAATAAAGCTTTTCCAAACCAGATGAAGGGTGTTGAGGCGGGTATTTAGGCCTAGGAGAGAAGGCGATGGGGTCTTTAGAAAACCGCGTAATGGCGAACTTAAAAATCTGTACTCCTCCCCCAGTATTGTCAGGGTGATTAAGTCGAGAATGAGATGGGCTGGGCATGTAGCACGTATGGATGGGACAAGAAGTGTGCACCGGGTATTGGTTGGGAAGCCTGAGGGGAAGAGACCACTGGGGAGACCTAGACGTAGATGGGAGGATAATCTCAGGCGGGATCTATGGGAGATAGAAGTTGACGGAGACTGGATTTTGTTGGCCCAGGACAGGGTCTGGTGGAGGGCTTTGGTTAATTCGGTGATGAACCATCGGTTTCGGTAAGCCACCTAGTTAGTTAGTTATAACAGATGCAGCGTACAAATAAAATTACCTTGTTGCATCTCGCTACTAGGTGAGACATGTTAGACAATAGATTCAAGTGTCAGGACTCACTTCGTGACTTTCAACTCGTAAATTGTATTAAATCGTTGAATCTCTTCATAGTGATCCTGAGGAAGACTTACGGAGAAGTAATTTTTTATCCACCCAGAAACGTCAGTCAAATTCTACGAGCCTGAAAATGTAAACTGAAAGGACTGCAAATTGAACACATTTACCCTTCAAGAGGGACGGACACAGTAACAATTCAGGGGGGGGGGGGGGAACTAGGAACTGCACATGTCACTTTGAGCACGTGATAAAGAGGAAGCCAGGGACGGCTCACTTTTAAAACCCTTGCACTAGAGATGGCAGCAGACCGGCTTTTAATCCTAACCCATTTCAGGAAAAACTAAATCCATCATGGCACTACTGAAACGTTAATTGGGGGTTGTAAAAAGTGAATAAAAATTATAAAAAGAATCTTTAATGAATTTCCCAGGAGGCTCTTTCATTGTAGGTTCAGTTCTGTGTCCTAGGCATTTCCCCACTGAAGGATTTTCCTTGTTCCTGTGTCACTTGGACTGTGTAGGGAGACTTCTCCCCTTGCTTAAAGCCTGAAAATGAAAATTCATCAAACAGATTCTAAAACCTCTTAATTACTCGCCTGTTCCGACAGCTCCAGTAGACTACTTATACAGTTCAACTCAAAGTTATAACACACCTTCTTGTTTGAAGAGAGAAGGTGCTGGAAATTGGTTTAATCTTTAAAAGCCCAGTCGTAGCTACACGTATCACGTGCTTTAACAATCAGTAATTCTGCATTCTGCCCACAGAGTGCGACTCAGGTTCGTATGATTACTAGAATAAAGAACATTTCCCTAAGCTGCATTAACCAACTTGTCTTTCAAATTGAGAACTGTTTCCTCTCAGATGCTGAGTGAATTTTTAACTAATATTTAGATGGAACTAGGCTTCAAAGTCTAAAAGGAGACAATCAAATTATCGCTACATGAACTAAAGAAACACGCTCAAGAGAAAATTACAGAGTAATTGCTGTAAAATGGGGTGTCCGACCCTCCTCTGAATTACATCGTGGACTGACTCTACGGACAGAACGGATGGCATTCGACTCCCGGAATGGGCGGGGACTTCAGGCAAAATACGAAATACGTTCCTAAGCACAGAAGCAACTTCAACATTCTTACTTTATACAGCCTACGTACTGAGATACTTACATCATAAGATCTACTAAATAAACTGTATATTTTATTTTATTTATTTGGTGTTCTGTCTGACGACAGGTCCATATGAACAGGATCCTTCCATCCTTTTCTCGGACTGGGACCTGTTCATATACGTTCTTGGCAGATGATCCAGAAGTGGTTTGCCATTGCCTTCTTCTGTGTGTGAATGGAGTAATTGTTGGGATGCCACGGAGGAAAACTCCGTGTTGCCTAGACCACGGCCTCGCCCAACACAAGTTATAAATTCGAACCCGAGACCCCAGGATTACAAGGCCAGCGTTCTAACCGCTAGATCAGTTGATCTCTATTCCAATGCTATTTAACGATGCTACATCAACTATATCATTCAGCGTCGAATGAGTTCAAAGGCTAAAACTGGTTTTAAGTTCGCTCGGTAACTGACACGGATGGCAAAAATTAGCTAATTGTGTTTAACGTCATAAGTTTCGAAAAAGCATCCGAGTGCCCCATTCCATCAAAAGCAAAATCCCGGCCTTAGATACGAACTCTTGAGTAAACCGAAGAATTATGACGTAGTAATTCCACCTGTTCGCTTTTATTTCGTTAAATTTACATCCTCGTCAAAGCTCTGAAGCAGTCTTCCATTTCCAACATATTACGGACTCCCGAAACTCCGAATTACAAATCGCAGCCCACAGATAGTCCATTAAACCGCTGTAACAACCTCGTCATGTGTTTCTACAGGCACCTCGTGTCCAGAACATCCTTCGATCATTCCAATATTCTTTAACAGATCATGGTACCGGAATTAGCTAAGTCGAAACGCAGAAAATATGTTGATACGAACGGTACTTTGACTTAGTCCAAGTCACATATTGTGGGAGAAACGCCACTGACTTCATAAGCTAAACCTAAGCCTTTGCTGTTAGCTAACAGATGTAGCACAGAGCACAAAACCAGTGATTCTGCTCGTGTTGTAAAACAAAGTAATAACTGCTATTCCAATACAAATGCAGTTCTGCTACGAATAGCAATAACAGTGAGGATTTTGGTGCGCTAAAACCCCAGATTACACTCGATACGAGGTGCTGTGACCATTAGTTCTTCAATACAAAATGCAGAATGACTGTCGGGCCCTTCAGAACAAAACTCCTTTCCTTCATCATGGACACTTCACAGCTCGTGGGGCTCGGATGCCATTATATTTAAGTGTAAAGATTACTTAAACATAACATTACTACGACAGTAAGTAACCTTAGGGCAATTTTACATGTTAACTCTAAGCGTGTCTACGTAAATGTAGTCTCTGAGGCCCAGGTTCGATCCCAGAGCTGTCCACATATGAAATGTGCTGGACAAAGTGATAAATTAAGTCGGATTTTTCTCCGAGTCTCTTAAGTCTCATTGTCAGTATCATTCTTAAGTAATATATTCTATGTTATGTTAATGTATATTGGAATCCAGTGAAATCGGAATGTGACTTAAGATCGTTAATCACTCCATCTTGACAATACATATCTAATTTGACAGATCTAAATATGAAACTGTAAGCAAGAATCGATTCCAAGAACAGACCACAGAGCAAGACCATTCGATAATTAGTTTTCTTCAACAGTAACCACACCCTTGTGCAGAGTCATTTTTCGTTTCCCTAATTAAACCTTTGACGTTGTCTTTTTAATGAGCTGTTCCCACAATTACGCCTAACAAACGGATTCATCGTCAGCCCCCAAACTTCACGTCACGATGGATCACTGCGTGTGTCGTGCGTTCACAGTGAACTCATCGCCTTATTTTGTAAAGTTAATTGAAGTCAGACTTTTACATAATTCGTCCTAGTAATAAAAATCATACTGTGAGATATCACAAAATGAGGAAAGTAATTATTTTTACTCTTAACTAAGTGTCAGGATAATCAAATCAAAGAAGATGATGGGCAGGCATGTAGCATGTTTGAGGCAGACGAAGGACTAATACGAAATTTTTGTTCGTAAACCTGAAACGAAGTGGCAACTTCGTATGTGGTAAAATAATATTAAGACGGCTGTTAAATAAATGGTGGGGGGGGGTAATTGGAACTAAATTAATGTCATTCGGGATATGAACCAGTGGCGGAAGTTATGAAGACTGTTGACGAATCTCCGGTTATTAAATTGGTTTCATTTCTCGGTCTTCTAAAAAGTTTTAGTCAAATGAAATTGGGCCAAACGGCGTAGAGCGAAAGCTGGCGTATTTTTTTTACTAATATTTCGAGGCATATTTGATGGGTGGGAAGGTATAACACCTGTCACAGACGGGGAATGCAGGGTAAAGGGACGTCAGGTTAGGTTAGGTTACATTGTAGGTTATGTTTTGTTATGTTAAGTTGGGTTAGGTTGGGTTATGATAGTTTAGGTTTTGTTCGGTTAGGTTAGGTTAGATTGGGTTAGGTTAGGTTACGTTAGGTTACGTTAGGTTTTGTTAGATTGGGTTGAGGATTTGGTAGTTATTTTGGGAAAGGTCTAGGCCTACTCGAAAACGTCAACGTTCCATCTGCACAATTCCGAGGACTTGGAGCATTCAGAGACCGAAATTTTCAGACGATTGGTGATGGAACTGTATACTCCGCAATGGACATGTTCTTTATTATTGCTGTTTCTAATGGTGCTGTCTGCAACTGCTAACAACATAAAACTCCACCAGGCTTCAGTATTCACGACTGTAATTATTTGGGCCTACTGCGTACCGCTGAGCTCTGCTGTTTATGTACTCACTTCCTCTGTTTAATATACACTTACCGGTCCGTATGACAGCTGTGCATACTGGCTTGCTGTATGTATAGTCTCTTTCCCCGGGACGGTCCAGGATATTGGTTGGTCGTGCGTATAATAAGAGGGAATCTTGGATGCTACTGGGCACCACTCGCGCATGGCTACCAACATTCCAGAAGATATTACCGCCAAGCGGGTATTTTAATAGACAACACGGTGTCCTTACACCGAAGATCACAATCGATGCTTTCACCGGAGTGAAATCGTAACGTTAGCAATTACATACATGATTAAGATAGATTCCATAAAATTTATAATAATTTTGTTGATTAAAGACTCTGAGGAGGTACAGATTAAAAAAATAGGTCTTTGCAACCAAAATTTGAGAGGAATTTATGTTTTACGGAAGCATTCTAATTAAAATATAAATTAACTGAGAAATACGAATTAGTCGTGATTATCGAGACACAGATGGTACCGAAAAGTCGATTTATTTTTCAAACTTCACATAGCTGATGGCCGAAATGGATTTTATTAAGTTTAGTCATTTCAAAATCTTTCAAATCGTATAAAAACAGTATTGTCAGCCTCACATACTGTTCACAACATAATCAATTTTATTCTGCAACTCTGACAAATATATTAATAACCAATACGACCCATGGTTTTGAAAATTTTCCCGATCACCAATGTAGGGTTCTTAAAGAAATATGTATAAGATTGTGGACTGGTTTCAGCTCACAATGCTCCTGTAGAAAATCAGAAATTTTCTTCGCCATCTTTTCAAGACGGATTCTCGTCCGTGGAATTCGTTAATACAAACTTTTCCTTTTAGGAAAAAAAAAAACAGAAATAAACAAAAAAGATAATGTGAATAACGGAATACATCCAAAAACTTTCCGCTACTTTGAAGTACAGCCTTTCAGTTTCCTACAGACTCGTGCTAATTATGTCTGAAACCCTCAGGGTACGTGTCTAACTACAAGACAAAGCAACCAGACCACTGGGTACATACCCTATGATTACTTTTGATACTAAGACACCGAAATTAATTCTCCAATTATAACATCAAATTGTGCGGAAGGATATAGCCCCAAGGACGTTATTCTTCGCATCGCATCTCGTTTCTGAACAAGCACTGCCACGCGGCTGTCGAAAATCATCACGAACGTTTTAGACAGAAAGGGTCAGAACGAAATTGCAGTTGAATTTGCACGATGTGGTTCATGGGTGCCTACATAATCGCGTTTACGTAAACCTACAACAACTAAATCAAACGTAAAAATTCATAGCAAAGACGTATCAATTATCTAAGTCTGTGCAACTTAAGATCATATCGCGTGGCGCCATACTTGCCCGCAGCGGTAAAAGTTATCGCAACCAGAAAATTGATTGAAACATAAGAAGAACGTCTTCCATACTCGTATCTTCTTTTCATCAGAAAATAAATAAATCAATAATAGAAGAAAAGTGTATATACCGTAGTTGCGACAAAAATCCACTTTCCGAATTTCGAACCAAGTACCTTAAAGTGATCAGCAGACTTATGTACACTCACACACACCACAAGTGGAAAACGTCGACTCAGCGTAATGAGTCCTCGGCATTAATCCCCATTAATAACATTTGCGGATTATTGTATAATACCCAGAACACAAAATAATACGAACATTAAACAAATATACATCTGATACAGCGCTATTAGTCACATTTAAGAACCTTTTTTTAATCCATACACCACTCATGCTTATTATAATAACCCCTGAGGTTTGTCAGAGTATTTGGTTCAATTATAATCTTTGATTTCGACATATGAATTTTACAGTAGCCTATCAGTTTACACAACGATTATCACATAATTACGAGCAGGGAGATAACCAGCACCAGGAATCAATAAACTCTGAGGATTAACACAGAAAAGCCCTTGTTATGGCTTCCGCAGACACCTCACAGATCGAAAACTGAGCAATCACCTTCCACATGTCGGAGTAAGCTTTTTAGAGACACACATTTATAATTGACAGAGTTTGTTCTTCAAGAAATTGGTCGTGGGTATTCGCTTCTGAGCCTCCTTCGTATTCTTTGCGGCAAGGTCGCCTGACGTAGCAAGCCCCAGCTCAGGTGATAAAAAGTAGCGATGCTTTCAGCAGTTCGTTTGGACTCAAATCTTTCAAGATATCAGCTTAAAGCTTGTAGCAGTCGGAGCACATTCCATTCGGGTGATTAAGTGCCGAAACAAGTTGACAAACACGTGACCGTCAGCCAATTACGTCTGGACGCAGACAGGACCGAGCACTGATTTGAAGAATTCCAACCGAAAAAATTCCTTACTGTCCACTCCACCAACGGCACATTGTGATTTAAGCCCTTCTTGAGAAGCTAATGGTCGCTCAGGTAGCCAAGTTATTTCTCAACTTGTAAGGAACACAAAATTTCATTATTTTATTCTCTAGGGATCGCCGCTGGACCCCACCTTGACATAGGCAAACGAAACACCACATCGCTACATTCCACTTCCGTTAAAATAATTTTTTATTATCAAATATTTAAACGTGTCAAATTTTATGTTTCGCGTGTTCTGAATTTGCGGACTCTCCCCGTAAATTGTTACTTGTGTACGTAATTAATTTTCCGTGGATTTAATGTGGTGCGCTGCTGAGTAATTCCTTTAATGGTCAAACGGCTTGTTAGGCCTACTAACTTAGCAAAATCCGATTAGTAGATCTAATTAAATAGCCGTCTTAACCGTGCTTGTAGTCAAACCAACGTGTATGATCCTACCTTGCTTAATTAACTGTTTCATAAACTGGAAGCGAGATTTCCCTTCCGCACGGGATTTACAAGTTTATTCGTAGTCAGTAAAGCATTGTGCAACCAAATACAATATTCATCAGTTAAAAGATGAATCCTATGGTTGCGGCGTCCTGGCTGACAGACAGACAGACACTATTGTCTCTTCAGCGTGGCCGCAAGACGACTATATTGCTATCAATACGAATTTCTTGTAAGACACTCATTCGCGGTTCGATTCACAGTAACTGTAACTTGTTTTTCAAAATAATATCTTGATTCCAAGAAACGAGAGTGCAGATATTCCTTTTCCTTATTTTTTATTCTTTCTACAAGAAATATCTCTTGATTATTGGACGATAAATAAATGAATACAACGCAATTCTTCTTACTCATAAAAAAAACGTTTAAATCGTGATTTGGAGCCTCGACTGACTCAAGACGCATTTAGTATTCACGAAATACAGACTGATCTTTACGTCTCTTTGTGTCTAAACTGGTCCACCCAAACCTTTATCTTTCTCCACACAACTTAATTTTCTTTAGATGAGATGATATTGTTGCGTCATATTGTGATGATTATAATTGTTTATTTTAACCGTCTAATCACAATAAAATATTTTATTAAATATTAAAATATTATTACTATAATTAACATTTAATATTTAAAATATATTAAAATATATATACAATTAAACAATTAATTTTCTTTGTTTTATGAAATGTTCTCTACACATCTTCCTTCACGTATATACACGAATACGTATAAACATGTGCGTAGGCCTACAGTCACACAATTTATTTTCCCATTTTAATAGCGGATTCGATCGATCCACACACAAATTTGCGACAAATTGTGCATTTGTTAGTAAATCACAATTAAAATTTTGTTGTCTCGAAGGCTTTGAGTATCTCACGGCGTTGATTAAAAAGATGGATGCCTTCTGGGTTGTAGCGGCTTGTAGTCAGGTTAATGTTCACCAACTTTTCAGTGGTCCTCGCCCCTTCCATCAGGAAAACGTCACTAAACTTCCCTTTCGCCCAGGAAATAGAAAGGAAGGAATGTTATTAAAAACAAAGTTGCATCTGGCAGAACGGAAGTATCAATTATTAAATTTTCGGAAAATTAATATAATCCCGCGCTTATATATCACGTCCTTCACTCCTGACGACTTAAAAGTGTTTTGTGTGAAACAGACTGCGTAAATCAAACGCATGAACGTGTGTCTACCTCGAAAAACCTTACACGAAATTACGACTAGGTTACTTCAGATAAAAACCTTAACACGCTTACATTCGGATTAGTGTCAATCTTCTGTGCCCACAACAGTCTTCACACAACTCAGTCTCTGTGCGTGTGTGGATGAAAGGAGGGTTAGCGAGACTTCGTTACGACAACCCGGACTCTTCGATCACCACCAGCTTCTACGGAAGGCGGTAGTCAATTATCGGCAATGCGGGTGGCTTACATTCTGGCGTTCTCCTCCCGAGCATGGGTACAGCTCCCCATAGACCTTATTGTTACCAAAACTGACAAACTGTCCGACATGATTCATGATCCAATATACCAGGTTCGATGAACATCGCTTGTTCGCTTGACTAGATTCAGCCATCGCTGTAACCACAGGCCAACGGAGGAGTTTAACAAATGCGTCCTTAAACGTTACGTACTGTTTAACAAATTATACGGAAGACTGCTTAAAAATTATAAATACGACACCCTTGTGGGATCTTGCACCGTGTAGTACTGTAAAAGATTACCAACGCCGTGAACCGACGTAAATATAAACACGACAAACAATTATCTTTTCTTTAACTGTGAAACTGATATTATTTCAAGAAGTAATTTTTAGACCAATAACACGCCTATACCGCCACGGTGGTCTAGCGGTCAGAACACTAGCCATGTAATCCTGGGGTCTCGGGTTCGAATTTATAACTTGTGTTGGGCAAGGCCGTGGTCTAGGCAACACGGAGATTTCCACCGTGGCATCCCAACAATTACTCCATTCACACACACAGAAGAAGGCAATGGCAAACCACTTCTGGATCATCTGCCAAGAACGTATATGAACAGGTCCCAGTCCGAGAAGAGAAAAGGATGGAAGGATCCTGTTCATATGGACCTGTCGTCAGACAGAACACTAAATAAAAAATAACACGCCTATGCGCTGCTCACTAATTTACATCCAGACACAGTCGTTATTTTTCAAATAACTGCAAATCTTTTGAGAGGGTAAAAACTAGGGCCACATTATCTTATAAGTAGTTGTTTTGGTATCCCTGCCTTCACTCAACAAAACAAAAAAAGAAACGAATTGTGATGACTTCAGCGTCCAAGTGCTGTAGTGGGGGTGACGTGTATCGTGAACAGCGTTGCCAAATTAAACATACAACTTTTACCTAATTCATTTATGACCTGGAATGTTTGTCTTCATGTCCTCGACGCTGTAGGAGTTGCAGAGGTCGGATAGACACGTACATGAACGCTTACGATGTAACACGTTGTCTGTTCCTGTGCTGGCTTTAGGTTATGTTATTGGGAAAACATCAGACAGGAGAGATAGTACAAAGTCGACCGCACTGCTTAAAATTGGGTCATGACGCTAAGAGTCGTCACTTATTAAATACGAAGAATGATTCTGTCATGATTTTTCATGGAGATGATTTTTATTTTTAATTTTGTGCTTTGTATTTTGAGATTAAAACACATTCAGAGACCCGAAATCTTCGAAAAAGTCTCCCTGTAGGAAAATTTAAGAATAAAATAAGGTACAACACACAATTATCTTTCTTTAAACAGTTCTTTGAAAGTCAAGGGTCAGACGTCGAAACCATTCTGTTAGAAAACATTTTGAGCGAGTCGTACGTACTTACATTTAGACAAAATTCTAAAACGATATATAACTGTGGTATCTACGTGATTAATTGCTTATACTAGAGGCACAAAATTAATATCGACATATACACGTCGAGCGAAACAGTCACTTCAATATGAACCAGTGGTTCAGTATCGGCGCACATACCTGAAAAGAGAAATATTCTTTAAACAAGAAAACTGGTGCCAACTCACTCATTACTTTAATACACTGATATATTCAATTCAATTTAAAGTACAATACTAAAATGAATATTCGAGTAAAAGTGCGTAAGTATGGAGATTCTATTCATGTGGCTTGGCGACTAAGTCCTGTAATGAGCTTTGACGAAATTATAACGAAAATTTGTGGTATATAACATGCGGGGAAAGTCTTGACAAGCTCAGTAACTATTAGATTCTCCGGAACAATTCCTTCCCAGTGTTAGTCATTAACTTATTCAACAAATTAAATTATTTGGTATTCCGTCAAATCACAATATATTTAAAATAAGATAATTAAAATAATTAAAATATCATTCTTTGTTCCATATCGAATAATCGATTTACAGTTGGAACAGTTACAACATGTTTCGGTTTTATTAAACCATCATCAGGTGTAAAGTTATATTAAATTTAAAATTAAATTAAATTTTTTACAATTTTTTCGTAGTGTAGTTTTGGAGGTCGTGTGCAGATATGTTCATATAATTGATCAACTTTATATGAAAATATCTGCACACGACCTCCAAAACTACACTACGAAAAAATTGTAAAAAATTTAATTTAATTTTAAATTTAATATAATTTTACACCTGATGATGGTTTAATAAAACCGAAACATGTTGTAACTGTTCCAACTGTAAATCGATTATTCGATATGGAACAAAGAATGATATTTTGATTAATTATCTTATTTTAAATATATTGTGATTTGACGGAATACCAAATAATTTAATTTTAATTCAATAAATCACAATATGACCCAACTACACTATTTTATATTCAACAAAGTTTATCTGAATCGTCCCACTTAAAAAAACTCTTTTCGGGCTATCAGCCTTGTCAGATGGTTAAAACTCACCGCGTGTCAGCTATCATCTCTGTGATGTCACCAAAGATTTAGATGATTTTAACCTCCTCACAACCCCGCCATGAATTTAAGAGATTGCTTTTCAGAGTTGTGTTCGTAGAAAGCTTACGCGGTGCCAGACAGAGACATCAGCACGGAGCCAAGGCAAGACAGGCCCACAGCACTCTCAAATGTTCCTCCTTAAAGATTGTTAAGGAGACGGAGAAAAAGTGGTCATGGATGAGTCAGACCGATGATGTATGGACCAGGGGTCGCACGCCCCGGCACACGCGCCACAAAAGCTACTGGTGGTCACTCGCTTCGACGTTCCCTTCTCGAATTTTGGTACAAGCTTTCTGTTGTGACTGGCATTTCTTTCGAAAATTCATCTTCGGTCCGTCATTGGAATGAAAATTTATTGCGTTAAGTATACCACGGCCAATCCTTCACGTCTGTCAGTTTCTTTGTTCGCAATGCAACGCACAAGACATTTACTTCAAAATCCAACAGCCTCTAAAAATTACATCAGCACCATCAAGCGATTTAGAACTTTACCAACTCGAAGACTGATCGCCCTAACCATTTCCCCTTTCTCACAGCAAACCTCAGGTCCCCTCCCCCCCTTCTCATCACTTTTTCTCACACGGTCTCTCACTCAGTCCATGGGTAGTTAAATATTTCTTTCATAACCTCCTTCTTCCTCAGGAACTCCATCGGAGAACCTCCCCTTTAATAAGCGGCTCATAATCCATTCCTCACTCACTTCTACCCTGAATATGAAGCTGATACGTTCCTCTCAAACGTTGGTAATCTCCAAAACGATATTTCCACCGCCGTGTAAACGTGAAATCTCAGGCTGTAATGCGGTGATCGCCATTTCTGTTTCGTAACACTGAGATATCAGGATTATCTCGGCGGGCACCGGACGTAGTGAATCTTTCACTGTGTGTTATTCCCTGGACAATGGATTCATCAGGGTCAAATCACGAAGGAACTTTGTCTTTACGGAGCATCAGCCAATTTCTAATGTCACTTAAGTCGCTGTGCAGCGTAGGAGAAATCAGGACGATGTCATGAAGTCAGAGTCAGAAAATAGCGGTCTGTACCTGCGGATAACAGGTCATATGTTATTTAAGGATGCTGCATTAACTTCAGCAATTATTAAGGCGTCCAGTGATATCAGAGGACGGTGACGTACGTGGAACGTAAAGGCTCAGCAAAGTCGCCATCTATTTAAAGGTATTTACGTAGATTTAACTCGACGAAAAACCATTTTACTTCTGCAATACCAAATTCCAGCAAAACAATACAATAAAAACTCAAGACGATAAACGAGACATGAAATTAAATTGGTAGCGACCCATCGCTGAAGACTGCATTTCAGCTGTAAGACTGTGTAAAGTGTAACTATTAAAGCAATCCGCATAACTTTTACTTGGAACGTACTTCAGAATAGCAGACCCCAAGCATCTGGGAGACCGGGAATGAACCAAAGGTCACAATTCTTTCACAGACTCTTGGTCTTATCCCTCTGCTCAGAGATGATCTGCGAGCAGAATTAGGGTCCTTGCGAATTCTGACGTGCTCGCTCACTACTTAAAATTTCAATTATTCCTGAGCGATTCGCGCACAATTTCTACTTAGATTCGTTTTTTTTTTAAAACTCACTTCAACGTAACATCATAAAACACATTTTGATGAAACACGTCGCTAATTTAACATTCCATTAATTTTAAATCTCAAGACGTTACGAAAGGAAATTATCATTAAAAGATGAATAAATTATACGAAGATAAAAAGAGAATTTTAAGAATCGCTGAACAGTCGATGTTGAATTTCACGTGCTTCAATTATCAGAATTATTTGTGGAACGTTCTCATTTTATCCTTCATTGTTCTTTATTTTTTTTTAAATGGAACACGAAGTGCTTTCTAATGCACCTCATCCATTATACAAAATTCTTTAATCTTTCCTTATATTGTCCTGTGCGTTACATGCCACGTACCGACAGTTACAATTAACAACATTGCTATCGGATGCAGTTCAGAACAAATTAAATAAACATTTTATGAATTCTATTGCTTTTCTCTTTTGTCAAAAACAATTATAATAAGTATAATATTCCCCACATCTAACACAGATGTCGTAAGTACAAACAAATATCATGCAGTTATATTCTGGCTACCAAAAATAATCAAAACAAGAGTAATTTGTGCATTTATGTAAGAATATTAAAATAAACAGAAGGCATATTGAATAATAATTTAATATGAAGACAGAGTATTTCTTGTCGAAGTTGGTATTCCGTGCAGTACCAACCCGTGGACTGATAGGTGAATTATAATAACGTTTCAGAGGAACCTCATCTTAAAAATCTGTATGCAGTCTGCAACTCCGACTATCTTACCTACAAATCCATAGGGGGGTCTACCCAGAAGATCAACATGCTTATTATCACCGCCGTGAGTACGTAAAAACTCAGATAATATTTTAGCTGCAGATACCAACTGTACACTACGATCCAAATGTCTACCCTCGTAGGTGATGTGATATAACACACTGCATTATACAAAGCGAATGACTAACATCGTAAATATTCTTGGATTCAATGTCACTTAAATAAAGCCTCAGACACTCCAGTCAAGTTGTTTGAATGCAAATCGCTTGACAAATATGACGCTGTGTTTCAAACACGTTTAAAATCTAACGAAATGACGCATTACTTACTTCTGATTACGTCATTTCAGATTACCTGAATGTGAGCATGAGCTTGGGTTCCAGCTGCTGAAATTCAAGCCATCTGACTAGTCGGAACGAGCCTTCATCCGAACACAGTTTTCGCATCCTCACACCATGCAACGCATATTCCAGGAACCACACCAAGAGATCAGGACAAATCATCCTACACAACGCAGTGACGTGAAGTGAACGCTGTATTTAAGCCGGGCTACCAGGTTAGGGTTCCCGGCCATTAGTCTGTTGTCCCGAAACATATCACAATAACTTTCTCCCACATCTGCCACAATCTATCATCGAGTCACGACGTAACTCTAGGTGATACGGCGTCGTTAAAAAGGCAAAGTGTCCAGAAAGGAACGGCAAAAACAAAATAACTAAAAAACAGAGAGGAATATCGAAAGATAGTCAGAGGAGAACTAAGGAGGATAATCAAATGGAATAGGAGAGGAAGAACGCATGAGAATGAGAGGAATAGTTAAATAACGAGGGTGTCGACAGAAGAGGAAAGGTGACAGGAACCACGAAAGAAATTGAGACAGAGGAAAAGAAGGAAAAAAAGTTGCAAAAAAGAGGAAATTAAAAAAGTTAAATGTTTTCCATTCGGTTAACTTCTGTTCAGACGGAATATGTACAGGCCTATCAGGACGCGTAATATGACAGCTTCTTTTAACCTAACCTAACCTAACCTAACCTAACCGTAACCTAACCTTAACCTAACCTAACCTTAACCTAACCTAACCTTAACCTAACCTAACCTTAACCTAACCTAACCTTAACCTAACCTTAACCTAACCTAACCTAATCTACGGGATAGAGACAATAGGCGCAGACGCAAGCCCTGAAGATGGCATTCTTCGACTCAGGTCGGATCTAGATAAGAACATAATTACGTGAGCTTAATCGGTTTCGGACACGCATCCAATGCCTCGACTTCAGAAATATTTTCGGGCATGTATGCCCGCCCAATTCAATTTTAAAACCGAAAAATAAGGTTAACCTTATAAGTGAATTCTGTCGCTAGACCTAAAGATAATTTTACCGCGTATCATCGGAAGTTTGTAAATTTATCTACCATTGGGACATGTGCCGAGGACCGAAGCCAAGTTCTGTAAGACCACGGAAAACCAATCAGCGCGCTACGTTTAGTCCGTCCTGTGTTTTTCATCGTTTCGCCACGGAAATAAGCAAAGTCCAGTTTCTCATTCGGCCCCGCCAATCGTCTGTCATCAATGACCTTGAAGCGTTATCTCACTTGCCTCCGACGTGTGATGAGAGGCACGCGAAGGTCAACTCCGTGCGGGCGACAGAGTCTCGTTTGAAACGCAAATATTCGCTTAGTCACGAACGCCAACACCCGTAACGCTTAGCAAAGTACACTTCCGCGTTCACAAGAACCGAACACCGGTCCAGACGAAAGAAACCAAAAACCCGAAACTCTGGTTTTAAAGTACGTCTTAATGAAGACTGCTGTCTTCTGGGTTATCGCCCTGGTGATGGCGGCAGCGAGGACCTCTGACACGTCGGTAAACTTCTACCACTCTGTACGGCGCCACAACTCAGAAGACCGCCATCTTCAACCTCAGATCCTACACACATTTTAAAGCTTCCTACACGTCTACACTGATGTCTTCCACGTGGGGTTTAGTCTTCAGATTCTGCGATTCTACTGAGGAATTTCAACTTTCGTCGACCTGAACCGCGTTCATATTTCTTACTGACTAAATATTCTTTAACACACTTTATACTTGTCGCAAAATATCTCCGAGCTTATGTGACCGCCACAAACACACGCATTGTCGTCCACCGGACCGGGGTACGGGGGAAATAACAAATGATAGTGCATGAGGCTACCATCACACCCTACACTTCACCCACATCCCTCTTACTGTGATTCATCTTACGCTCGCAGATATTTTGCGTCAGTTATAAATTGAAGAGGAAATATTACACTTGGGCCCGGAGTGATACCATCGTAGAAAATTGTGCGTGGGCTGCACAATTGACCCCGGGGGGGCTCGTGAGGCATGAAGCTTTAGATCCTATCTATGGACATGCTTAAGAGAGGTAATGGTCGACCTTCGGTAGCTGAAGTGAGCAAAACAGGGCGATGTGTGGCCAATTCCAAGGCACTTATGGGTCGAGATAGAACGATGGGATGACGAATGTGTTCTCCAGAAAGGTTAGCTGTGCCTACAGGCCTCCATTAAGGGCATGCGTGCTGAAGGTCAGAACTCGGTGGCGTGGGTTACCTTCCAGTTTTAACGATGATGTTTCAGGTAAGGATGACAGGCGCTTAACATAGATCGAAATTTGCATGAGAACAACCGTTCAGGACATGACGCAATATTGCGCCTACGTGTAGAGACGCAGAGGTGAAACTTTCGTGCCGTCTTCAAAAAGAGTCAGGAAATTAAAACAAATTACCCGACTCTTGCCAGCCTAATCTAACATATTTCTCAAAAAGAATCCAGTGAGGTAGAGTGTATCATTGTGACCATAAAGTCCACACGTCGTGAGAATTTATAGGTTCAGGTACCCTAAACCCCGAACAAGATAAAACCCACTATGTACAGAATTTCGCAATGAATAACCGACATTCACATACACAGAGCAGTTAATTACATTCGATTTAAGAGAAGGTAAAGTTCAGCATCAATGCGTCTCACCAATCTCATACGACACGTTTAATATAAAATTACACGAGAAAATTGAAATGCATTACCCGATAAGTTTCCCGCCCGTTGTGTCATTATCAGGCAAAGCTACGTCACTTACTTTTTATTTAGTGTTCTGTCTGAGGACAGGTCCATATGAACAGGATCCTTCCATCCTTTTCTCGGACTGGGACCTGTTCATATACGTTCTTGGCAGATGATCCAGAAGTGGTTTGCCATTGCCTTCTTCTGTGTGTGAATGGAGTAATTGTTGGGATGCCACGGAGGAAAACTCCGTGTTGCCTAGACCACGGCCTCGCCCAACACAAGTTATAAATTCAGGCACCGCCGGGAATCGAACCCGAGACCCCAAGGATTACAAGGCCAGCGTTCTAACCGCTATTCTACAACTTACTACAGCCATTAAAAGTTCACAAAATTGCATTTCTGTCTCAAGAATGCATCTCATATTAGAATCCGGACAGGCAGTTTGAATCTAAATGAAAATTAAGAAACGTGGTTTTATTTAATATCTTCAACACATTAGTAGTAGTAGTAGCAGTGATAGTAGTAAATTAAAATAGAACGTCTAGATGCGGTGTTTGAGAGGCTGACTCCTCTCTCGCGTTCATTTCATTCATTAATATATCCATTTATGCAGACCGTCTACCATGACTGGCTTCTCGTGGTTTTCCCCGGTCCCTCCAGGTAAATGCCGGGATAGTATCTCAGATTAGATCATGACCACTTCCTTCCACATCCTTTCCAATTCATTATTCACTACCCCCCCCCCCCTCATTATTGAGCTACTAACAACCGTCTTTAAATATAATATCTTCTGAAGCGGCTTAAAAAGGTCACCTCCTTTCTAGTTTATGCCCGCGGCTTCTGCATACTCGGACCTGCATTTTGCTTCCGACAGCCGGAATCAATTACCATCTCCTGTCGGATGTTTTCAAAGAATTCAGCATGACGCGAATAAACGCCATGGTTTACGGACATGAAAATCACGTGGATAAATAAAATATTCTAATTGAATTTTGAATTTCTGAATCACAAGAAAAATAAATTGCTTTCTCGATTCTACATTGGAACTGCTGTCTTACGCCACCCAAATTCTAAAGAGTTTTAAAGAAATGTGGTCACACCATTCAGTCATTTACGTTGTAAAACAATACATTTCCATTAAATCCTATATTCGACATACAATCCACCAGGAAAATAGTATATTTTGTATAAACACCAAAAATCTCACACAAAAATTACATCAAAAGCCTTCAAAATAAATTTATTTCTATATTAGTAATTAGTTCATAGTAACAGTAATAAATTATACCAACTTTAATATCGGTGTAATAAAGAGACGTTCATTCAATGGCACCTGTTAATAATTAAATAGCCTATATTGGCATAATAATGCTTTCTGCATCAGTAGCATCTGAAACATTGCAATTAAATACTTCATCCCTGAATCACGAGAAAACACCCACAGTAAAATATATCATTGTATATGCACAACTGTAATTAGCGTGTCTCTACGAATAAATATGTTTCCTACAGGTCAACATCGCTCTTTCTGTTTTAGCCCACGGGTTTGGGGGAATATGGATCGGTTGGGAGGATACGTGGCTTTGATCAATCACGTAGAGGCAATTTGGGTACCCCGCCTCCATATATGATGCATACAGCTGCTATTTTAACTACTGCCTACTCTACATACCACACAGGTCCCTCTCCGGCTGGAAGGCAGCGTTTAAGTTCAGTCTGGCCGTGTTCCAAATGCCACTGACAAGTTTCTGCCATTCTGCAACACGCTACGAATTCAAATTTATTTCAAGACGCCGATAACCTTAAGTCTACTTGCATTTCAGAAGTAAGACCGGGGTCGTCGTAGAGTTAGATCAGATTTCGTGCTGAAGTAACCGTTTTAATGCTACGAAGCTCATCCGGATAATATTTCAGAATTCATGTTCTTACGTTCTTGCAGAAGGAGATCGATATATAAATTCGACTTTCGATATTAAGCCGCGTCGGTTGTTGAAAGTTTTCAAACATTCCAGCTGCCAAAACATTGTAAAACCTTAAACAATTTACGGAACTTATCTCCGGAAGACAGAGAGTAGTGGATACCAAGTTATACATTTCATAATTTCATTTCTACTTACAAAAAAAAAAACAACAAAACGCATTTCTTCCCACCACAAGCACCAACTGTTTAACCCTTCGAAACCGAAGATCGTCTAAATAATATTTAAGAACTCAGGCCGTACCGCGAAGAAAACACAACTCTTCACCATTTTGGGAATCACGCGAAAACAAGTATTTGTTGAGTGTTAAACCAGATGGTAGATGCATAATTACCGCTGTCCTTCAAAGGTTTAACCAAGAGCGTCTTTGGGAGCCCTGCAATTCCAGGTGAAGACCGTCTGTCTCCCTGAATCAGTGGCGCAAACTGCACGATGGCATCTCATGAAAGCAGACCACAGCTAATGACCTCCCTATTACGCTACTAAGCCTTCCTCTTGGTTGCTACGTCAGTTCGCTGATTTTACGGCAAAAGCCTTCGTCCTCGTCGGCCGTGTCCCTAAATACTGAACCGGAGTAACTAAATACAACACAGAACTTCTTCAGAAGCTAAAAGTCTCTCAGGTACTCAAGAAATTACCTGCCGTTCACCCCCAGATATAATTTCTCTTCAACTTTGTACCCCCAAAGTTGTTGATGTATAATTCAAGTTATACATAGCATATAATCTACATTTAAAATAAATTAAATAAATTACATTACTGATTATTCAGTGTTTATCATAAAATAATATATATATTTTTTAAATTTCACGTATCCCCTAAGATGTCTTCGCGTACCCCCGGGGGTACGCCTACCCCAGGTTGAATACCACTGGTGTAGGGGAACCCGGGGTACGTTATCACCAATTTCGTATTTGATTATTTTGCCTAATGATATATTGATTTCGTGATGAACGTTAATCACACATCCTTTTTGGGCACTTAAATCGACATAATTACATTTTAATAGGATTACGGGAGTAACATTATAAAAACTGTATAAATGTTGCAAACAGCCCGGATTTGGGGGGCGAGTTGCAAAACACAGCGGGACGCTCCGAAACGCTTAGATCCAAGTGATCGCGACATCTCGTGTCGTGTCGTAAACAAGCAAAATGTGAACACAGTTGATATTTCATACATTGCACTCAGTCCTCACCTGTCTTGTACCGTTCTAGCACAAACTGAACACCAAAAGAACTTTCTACGTTCGTTTTAAGAGCGTAAAAAGAGTTTTAATATCTTCTCGGTCTCTAGTTGCTGATTTCTGTTTAAACGAACAACCGGAGAAAAGTCTTAATCGAACGCTGAGTTCATTTCATCAAATGCAAATTACAGCAGGCCTATGACGTTATAAGCTGAGAAGAGAGAGAGACAGAGAGAGAGAGAGAGAGATGACGCAGTGTGTCAAAAGAGACTACGGTTAATATGTCCATGTACACAAGTCTGCATATTAAGTCAGTACAAGGCATTCAGGTACATGTTTCTCCTTCAGACCTGATGTTAATTTGTGTTCAGAAAACACAGTTTACAGTTCTGTCTAAAGGTAAATTATGTTGTTGTGGTAAGCGAAATCAGATTTAATTAGATATCCTTGTGTACAGACGGCTATAAACGGGAAACACCGTTTCAAGTTTAAAAACCTGCGCACTGTGACGTCATGCAGATAGTTTGGATGCTAGATGGCACCGGAGGGGGAGGGGGAGGAACATTGTCAGCGAACCCCCAGCGGAATTATATTAGGACTCTCAGCATAACCCCAGTTTATTCACAGAAAATTAATCCCAAACGTCAATTTGATTACACATCTGATGTTCGTATGTAAAATATTTAACGAATATCAGAAGTGAAAACTAATTAGTTGTTTCTTTTTTCGAAAATCTATCGAAATAAAAATATTCTGGAAAGACAGCTTCAAGCCAAAAATTGTTCACAAAGAAATTAATAAGTTTAAATTCCAGAAACATTTCCTATCATTATGTCCAGAATCGCTTGTTTCCAAAGACTGGAATACAACAGACTCAGTTTACCTTTCGTCCGTTTGGGCATGGAACTGACTCACAAATTAATACAAATTAAGGACGCTTGATGGAAGGATACTGAGTACAGGACGTAATACAAAGACGGGAGAGGCTGCACAAATCGAAGTTTCTTTGCAGTTTGTAGTATTCCCGGTTTACACGGCGGTGAGTCTGAATATGGCTACCTCATAGCCCCAATGACGAAGGCAGCAAGGACCTCTGAAACGTCGGTACACTTCTACCAGACTACACGGCGCAAAAAAAACAAGAAGGTAGCCATTTTCAGACCCACCGCCTTGAAAACATCAAATCCTACAAATATATGATTTGGTTTCTTACTTTCTGTGTTGAGTCCAAATTGATGTGTAAGTCTTCTAAATATAAACAAAGACATAACGTCGTATTTGAAATATTTTTGAGCCAAAAAAAGGCTTGTATCTTCAGTACTGATAAAATATTATTTTGCCAATGAATACAACGATCAAGCGGTCTGTTTGTTTCATCGTTTATTATATCTTCTGGGAGCTCTATGCGTCACCAGAATTGTTTATAATAAGAGGACAGACGAAATAAACCTCCAGCTCCATTTTGTGTTAATGTTTATTCCTCTCTGTCTTGTATTTTTATTTTGAAATTGGCACGTCTTACAGTGTAGATGCAACACGACACATGAATTAATCTTTGAACACTTAATCATACAAATCATTACGGACTAGGTATTATAATAGGACAAGGCTTTTACTGTACATAAAACGTTTAAACGTTTATCTGACAGACGTAAAATAAGTAAACCTGAGATAAATTTGGTATCAAATATCGCATTCTGGAATCTTCCGGTTCGAATATCAGCTAAAAATGTACAATTCAAAGTGGAACTTCACTCTAATTCCAAAATCGTTGCAGCAAACTAAATCAGAGTATCTTTAATTAGGTAACGAGTTATCTACCACATATGTCACTGTGCAACACTCTAAATCAGTCTTATTATGTCCCAATCGCTGCCATAATAGGCTCTTCACGTGACCAACTGGCACGAATCCGTAAATATAATCGAATTTCCAGTCACTTTATCTAAGAGATCCTAGTTTCCCATCTTTCTATTGTCTCCTTGTACGTAAAACGGATTTATCGTAGTAAACTGATTACCTTCTCAGTTCTGAGCCTCGTGTGTCTGCGTGTAGTGGCTCACAATGCCAGGTACAACCACCAGTCTCATCGCTGTAATCATTATCATCTGTTCGTACTGCACACACGTAACATGATGATAATTTAAGACAGTTTAGGTAATAAGGAGAGCTCTGGTAACGTTCACAATGACACGCCTTAACCATTTGCTGGAGGCTGTGTGTTATGAGAGGGTGGGGGAGTTTGCGAAACTCCATTCCGTCATCAGGGAAGTACGCAATGATGTTGCAGACTGAAATCTTATCTGGGACTCTTCATTAAACGCAACACCGAATTCTCACGTGACATTGAAGGTCTGGCTTTTCGACAGCCCAAAGGGGAACACGTGTTCTAACACCTCCTTAACTTTGCAATTCACAGGTTAATAATGTTCCTCATTACAAGCTGTTGCATTTCAAAATCAGACGATACACATCATAAGAAATATGCATAGAGATGGTTACTTACTGGCTTATTGCACAGTGTAGACTATCGCCCTGATGTTCAAGCGCTTCTGAAACGTCGGTAAACTTGTACTAAACTAGACTATACGGCACAACTATCATCTTTATACGCGTCGCCTTTAGAACCTGACATTTCACTAACAAATGTAAGTGCTTACTGAATTTACTGAACATTTTCAGTCCGGAAAAAATGCTGTACTAATGAGGATTTTTGATACCCCTGAAAAGGATCTCTAGTACCCCCAAGGAAATGTTTCAAGACAAGCACTTTCATAACCCATCCCATTCTAACCAAACTTAATCGGATTAATCGAAACCAGTCTCTGAATTTTGCGGACAAAACACAAATGAAAATGGATTGAAATAAAGTTAAACTAAGAAAAAGTTTACTGAAACGAGGATTAACAGATAAATTATCCCTTAATTTGATTATGTGAGCCATTACAACGAGAATAGCTTTGAAACAAACTAATTTTGTCTTTCATTACAGGTAATTCAATACGGGTAAAAAAATTATAAAACATGGAGACAACAATAATTTCTGTATATATTTAGGATTTGAGGTTTTCGTGGCGATGAGTCTGAAGATTTCTGTCTTCTGGCTCGTTGCACCGCGTAGACTGGTAGAAGTTTACACAACGTTGGAAGATGGAGGCAGCAAGGACCTCTGAAACGTCGGGAAAACTTCTACCAGGCTACACGGCGCAACAACCCAGAAAATTCATGTCAGTGCATAAAGACGTTTCCGTGTTTGAGAACTTGTGGTGATAACTGCAGGAGGTATTGCTTCCCTGGATACGCGTTTCGCTTTTTGATCTAATTCATGGCAGTGGAAGAGGGAAAAAAAACAAAGGAAGGGAAGTATTGGTGTGCTTCCGTAAGGCTCTTCAGTCAACTTCTAAGGGAACTGAACAAACATCGATAAATTGCGAGAGCAGATGCTGGCATCTCTCAGAAGAAACTACGTAGCTCGCAGGTCGGAAGGCAAGTTATGAAGTTGACCAATATTCAATGAGGAGTTATCTTCATGAACGAATAAAGGGAACTTTGCATAAACAGGGATCAGAGAAATGTATTTTCAAGAAAGCTTAAGCTCGCGATCGTTTGCACGTGAAACTACCCTTCTAAATGCTATCCCTTCAGTCAACTTTATAAAGCAACCTATGGAGTTGATAAAGCGCCGTACAATAAACAAGTTAACACGATACAAATATCGGAGATTAAATGTTCGATCGCCGGAGAAAATCTCGATTATGTTCTTCCGGGTTGTCACGTCATGCATTTATCGTGAAGATGGAGACCTCGACACTACTTCGCATTCGGGAGATCCCCGGGTTTAAACCTCGGCCCGGAATCCAAATATCCTCAATGGGGTCTTTCGTGTATTTCCTCAGTCCCACCAGGGAAATTCCGGAATAAAACCTTAAATCTGGCCACGACCGCTTCCTTCCACATCCTTTCCAATTCATTACACACTGCCATCCTCTCATTCGACGCCACATAATCTGAGGTACTGAAAAAAGCTTTGTTAAATAAACCATAAGTAGATAACTTTCTCGGAAAGATTGGTAACCACCTAAAAGACTACGTAATATCACAACCCAGGAGACCACCGCCCTCTGTACAAATGTTTTACCGTGTGTGGCATGAGAATCACGTGTTATGAAGTAATTTCTAGGAGATTTTCTGATTTTTCTTCTCTGACAACTTCCTGAACTAATTTACCTTCAAAAATTCACTGCACTAAGCACTTACGGTCCTCACTCAAATGCAAACTTGATATGATTAAATAATATTATGACACAATTATGTGCTTAGATAAGGGTTTAAACGAGACGGCTATGGCTAATTTCTGCGTAGCGTCCCAGAACACACCTCGACAGACCGGGTGGGGGGGGGGGAATGAGGAAAATTCCCTCAGAACATGACGGGCACTAACGGGACTTCCTGAATAACGGGCTTCGGGTACATTAGAACGGTTGTACGGTCGATTATCTGTCTATAAATAAGCCCATGTCGAGAATCAAAGGCAGGATGTATACATGTAAATCGCGGGGTTGTTTTGAGTTACCAGACATGACACTGGAATATAAGTGTTAGATTTCGATTCGCTTCGCCCCTATGGAACTGCTGAGTTAAGTGGCTGCCAGCTTGTCAGGGTGTCCCTCTCGGTCACCACGTCCACACCAGAACTGTGACAGGCCCTCTGCCCTCAGGCAAAGCTGATGGAACGTGAAATCCTACTATCGCAGAAGCCTGAACACGATCCACCCCCACGCCTACAATTTCTACACGTTCGGTTTTACCTTGCGATTTACTATTTTACTTCTGAGGACGTCTATGGAAGTCCACCGGAATATTTAATATTCATAGCTGGATTTTATAAAACAGCGGCAGATTTTGCTGTGAGCCTACTCCAAGGAAATCGAGTTATGCATTTACTGAGTTGAGTTCTCTGCACAAAACTGTATGTCCGACGATCACCGGGATTTTGCTGACCGACGTCTGATATGCAATCTAGTATCGCCCTAGAGACGTATACAAACATTACCCCTATAACGAAAAACCTACCCCACCCTTCCCAGTACTCAGACATATCTTACAAATTTTTATTATTTAATTTTGCATCTAATTTCATACAAGTATTCTCCAGTATTTCTTAATTTGAAAACCTTGATACATTTACAATGTCTTGCAAGTTATACGCACAAAAATTTCCGTGGGTTAAGAAGAATCAGGGCTGCCACCATCAACATCAATTCTATAGAGCATAGTATTCAGTGGTATATATAATTAAATCGTTCTGGGCTGCCAACTGTGCGGAAAAGTACAATATTTGTGCTGATACTGTCACAATCGGTGATGCGTTACTTGTGAATGCTTTCGCAAGATTTCACAGAGAAGTCGAAACATTTCTGCCGCTATTACTGTTTATTATAAATACCCTGATGAAACTAACTTACGAACACAGTGCAATCTTCAGAGCGATATACAGAATGTCCCAGAAAGATATATAAAAATACAATATGGAATATTAATCCCGATATTGATTTCACCGCTGTCAAATGTACCACGAAGCTAACGGTGTCCATTTTAATTAACTGAGTGCCAATGCTGACGTATGTAATGATTTACTTCATTAATGCGTATATATCTTTATGGGACATACTGTATCTGTTCATATATAGGCTCGCCCATATTACATCTGAGAGTAAGTTTAGACGCTAAATAGCCGACCCCCCCCCCCCCCCCATTTTGACATTCAAATCTACCCGCGGCATTAACATTCATGCTCAGAGCTGAAGTTCAAAGGATATTCTACGATTAAACACACGTGATACTCTGTTTCCCACTAAGTGAGATCTAAGGCTTTATATTTTTTTACGTGCGATAAGTTTAATGATGTAAAACTTGCAGTTATGTACCAATACTCCTCAGCGGATCTTTTGAATGCCAGAACTCACCCACAATAACTTCCTGAAAGCATCATACGTAGTTCATGCCGTTATTCAAAGGTGTGGGATACGCCACGGACTAATACACGACCGGAGCATATAAGTAGCGAAGGAAAGATTAATAATTGACTTTCGGCTTGATAAATATTCGTTCATCTTGAAACAGTGAAGTAGAGTTTTTATTTAGAGTAGTATACACCGAGCCAGAAGTAGCCTCCATGAAGGAATCGATTACAGGACCTCGTGGACGCATGCAAAACCATCGAAAAGGTTAATTTCTTTCTGCATACTCTGTAGTTTGTTCCGGGGTCTGAGGTTTTCATAGTGATGAAGATTGTAGTGACGTTTTCCGGGTTGTGACAACTTACGACTAAAATTTTGGATGAACGCGTAGCCTCAGTCTTGTTGGTAACCACACAAAAGACCACAGGTTGAAGATGAAGACAGTACGTTCTTCCAAAACGTTCGTAACAAACTAGAAGACCTCGTGGCAGATAAACACATGCCAAAACATCTTCCTCTGGAAACAAAAGTCGTAAAAGTTAAGTTATTTCTGTTTGCGATGCCATTAAAGATGGCAGGCAAGATAATGGAAATCTGGACGTACGTTCTCCATTGAAACATGACAGAACCGCATTACTACACTTCACGATGAACAAGACCTCTTAGCATAACGACTTTTATCTCTCACAAAAGAGCTCGCGACACCGTAGGACTGGAAAAGGTAACCGACGCTGATAATCAATATCGACGCACAAAGCAACAGTGTTGACTGACGACATGCGTTCATAGTTTCTCAAACGTCAAGCACAGTTCCGCTAATATAATAAATTTCCATCATGACGACGCGACCCGATATATCACCAAAGAATACAGATATTAATTTACATATAAATGCGGAGAATGAGAAGAAACTCTCTTTGATGAAGATTCAAATATGTATTCATACGTTTATGCAACATAAACCCTTTCAAGTTTACTAACCGATTCCTTACGTCAAAAATACATTTCCTAAGATGATTGCATTCTGGGTTGCAGCATCCTGTCCTCCGGTAGTTTACCAAAGAGTCAGGGGTCCTAGTACCTCAATCATACGGGCGATAATTACTAATGACAGAAGCAGCAAGGTACTCTGAAACGTCGGCAAACTTTTACCAGAATACATGGCGCTACAACCCAAAAGACAGCCATCCCACATTACAATACCTATTATAATGCATAGCTTATAGGCTAACATTTTATTAATTTTAAGAAATGCGTATTAGATATAATTTTACATATGAGTTACGAAGTAATTAAAAGTTTATACAGCTGATGAATATCGACACAACGTATAATTTAAATTCGTACAAAGGGAAAGACGTTGCCCTATTTGTAACCAGGATACAGACATTGATGTAATTACATAATTTAGAAGTCATTTACATGCAAAATTAATATTCTTTCCTGCAGATAGTAATTTCAGAATACTATAGAAAACAACGCCATGAATAACAGAGATAAGAATAAGATACGAGAAGTGGTATTGGTCTATTCTAGGCAAAGCGAAACTCAAAGAACCTATCGATATTTCTGAGACCCTAAAAGAATGCCACAAACCACGACCGTAGCTTTCCGGAACTCAGGGAGACAAAGATCTTGATTTTCTGACTCTCGTAGTTTTGTTAACGTCACAGAATCAAGGAGTTTACGATGTCGATGTGAAGGAAATTCACGAGGGTGCATGAGCTCCACTCATATTCAGGTGTATTTAGAAGTAATTTATGACAGAAGGAAAATAAATACAAAATATTAAACTGACACAAAGGCAGGCCATTCTGTATTTTATCTAGAGTTTCATTTTATTTTGGACAGAATCATGTTTAGATAACTGAGCAGTTCCTACGTCATGATACAGCGAAGTGAAAAGTACTCTCTTGGGTTCGTTGGATGCAACTAATCACTAACCGTGGACAACGGCGCTATTTGTTAGGGGATAAACAATGAACGCCCCGGGAATGAACAGCAGGAGATAAGCAGGAAACAACTAAAAACTGTAAAAATTAATCGTATGTCCACAGAACACTGACAATGATGCATATCGCACCCACATGCAAATAATTTACAAAGGTTAATCTGTTAGCGTTGGGGGTCGCAAGAAGTTCTTAACAAATCGCATACGTCAAATTTTTCCAAACTGTCGGCAATACAAAACTTCCAGCTTCAGTACATATCACCAATTTACTTATATTCCATAGGATACATAAATCTGTACGCGGTAACATAAAAAAAATTATATCGAGGTAGATTTTTCCTCTTAAAATAATAAGAATAAATGCGAAATTCATGATCTGCATGTTATGTTATGTTCTCGGAGCAGCTGTACTAAAAATCCTTTTACACGAACACATCTATTAGACGTTCAACAGTAACAGATATAAACACGAGGCATCGCACCAGAGGTTATAATCGCCTTACCTTATACGTATCGCAGTTTTTCATTACTGAGCTACTTAAAAATGCACTTAAGTCTCCAGCGCCGAATGACAGGGCTTTTTTGAAGGACAATTTGGAAGGCTGTGCATAAACACATTTCAAACAACGCGTAACTTGGTAGACACTGTATATTTTGCAACAAGACTTCAAGTAAAGCAAAAACTTCTATAATAAATTGCCTATACGACTATAATGTCTATTATCTTACGATTAGTAATGATATTTCAACAGCTGATAATCGGCGTTCGCAGAATATGTACACATACGCGATATAAGAAATGTTAATGTCTGAAGGTTGACGGACGTGTTCTATTAACTTGCACCAACTTTGAATGTAACTATTTCCAGAGACCCGCACAATACATACACGTAGATAATGCTCTGTCTTGACGTACTAAATGATTTGGAAGAAAGCCAAACTGACGCGGAAGGGGAAAAAGCTGATTTCCCGAGCAGCAAATGGGCCAGAAGTTTCTTCAGATAACGGAGAGCACTTCCCTTTTTCGCAGGCGGAGGATGAAGACTGGCATTTTTAAGACCCTGGCGTCTTCACCGAGTGGAGTACGCCTTCTCCACCACGTAATTTCGTGAACGACAGGACGGAATTTTGAACATAACCATTTTCTAAGATATACATGCGTTTGACACATGATTAATCGTTCTCTCTTTCATGTTCGGTTCAATTGTGAACGCCGGAGATGGTTAAGAAATGTGTTATTATGCGCGTAAGTACCAGGACTCAAGATTTTTTTTTATGGAAGAATTTTATATAATTAATCACAGTCTTCCAGTTCGTAAAGTAAATTCAGTGAGTATGCATCTATGAAGAGTTCATTTAGTAATCTGCTAGGGGTTCTTAAGTATTTATCCATCTACCGTGTACGTCACACAAACCTGTTCCATAATTTAGACCTCAACGTTATAACTCCCAAACGTCATACGAGTACAGCAGTCCTTGAGAACCATTCGTTCAGCTACTCAGATATTACGTTGCCCCTTACAAGACCGTAAAGTCCATTACAGTGTTTAACATACAGCAAATGACCCTTAACATAAGCCAGACGAATCCATTTCAGAACCTCCCAGCACACTGCACGATGCGCTCTCAGACGGCCTCCAAATATGAACAACCGACAATGGGACGTCCTCAAGAATGTTTGGAAGGAACTAGTGTGTTTTTGAGATGACAATGAAAATAAACTGCAGGTAACGGGAGATATAAAATTTCAGGTAAAGTGTAACGTCATATCCCATGGTACACGCAGAGTACGTACCAGTGAGCGAGCTGTTTCCATAAAGGGACGTGGATTTCACTGCTATACTTGGAATTCTTTTACCATCCGAAGCTAGGATTCATTCCATCGACATTCGGTCCAGCGTTACACCGTTCTGAGGGCATTCGGCTGTACAATGCACTCCTCCTCGAACTTAATCACTGTAGGAATCCATTTCGTGAAGAAATGGGAATATGCAAATTCCCATCTAAAATTACTTTCTTCCGTGATAATTTATCCCTCGGGTGCCACTTTCTCTCGTCCGAGATTCCCACTTTACCTTGTTCATCACCACAGCGCTCAAACTTTACACGGTGTTTCACAAAGAGCTCAACTTTAAATGGAAAAACATTTTCTACGCGCTTAATACTTATAATATTCATGTGGAACAGGGCACAAAATATAATCTATTTTTTGTTGGGTTGATTGTCCGTCTACATAATAATTTTTATTATGGTTTCCATTTTTATTAAGAATCCACTATATGTTTCCACCTTAAGTGATCATCTTCAGGTTGTAATTGTATCTTAGCCTCTGTTCGCATGGGTATTTCTTCCCTCTCCTGAAGAATAGGTTACGAAAATTACACTGTTGTAATTGTGGACATATCATAAAAAATCATCAGAAATTATGTAACTTTATTCTCGATGAATAGACACGAAAATTGTTACAGCTGATTAAGAATTTCGAGAGAAACAATTCGAGAACAGAAACATCTATTTCTGTCGGACCATAAAAAAGTAAACAGTACAAGAATATCACCGAGACTCCTCCGCGAATGAAGTTCACACTTGAAGAGTCACTGGCATACCGCCACCAAATTAATTCCGTGTTAATTGGAGAGTAATGTCCTGTGCGAAGCCTATTTAGACACACGAAGTGTAAAATGTACTTAACAAAGTGATTTCACTTCAGAGACAAACATTTCCAGCAATTATGCCTTCTATTAGACCATATGAGTAAGCACGCCACGTCTGTAATGCTCATACATTTTCCTGGGAAAATTTCTTAAGTTTCTCCCTTGGCCTAGACGACATCGTAAGCGGAACACACGACGAAATACATAATTAAGAATACTAAAAAAAATACGAACTATAACACAAACTCCATAATAAAGGTACTATTTGAGGTTTTCACGGCTGTGAGTCTGAAGATGTCTGTCTTCTGGGTTGTAACACCATGTACTCTGGTAGATGTCCACCAGACTATACGACGCAACAACCCAGAAGCCAGCAATCTCCATATTGAAGCATTTAAGAATACCGTTTAAATTTTGCGATCATGATAAATGAATTTTGTATGGAAAATCTGAAAGAAATACACCACTAGGAATGCGTGGGCATACATGAAAAGATAACGTTACAATGCATCTTAAACAGGGCATGAGAATGAATGTTGAATTCATAGGAGAACTTTTAAAATTTCGGATCATAAAAGCCGGGGAATTTATTGCCTAGTTGAGCAACTATTAGATTCTTAAGAAGGACTCTTAACTTTTGCAATACGGATCCCAAAGCTCGCAGTTTTACCCCAATTTTCTTCTGCAACATTAAATTCCTTAAAAGTTATGAAAATATCCTTATTTAGTCTAATTTGACATTAAGTACTTGCAGAATCTAATATTTTGCAATACCACAAGAAGAGGGCAAGATAAAACTTTAACGCCCATCGATAAACCTAAATAGTGAGATTACTTTCACAAGACCGAGTTCCTTTTCGTCTCCAAAGACGTGTTAATAGGAAGGCCGATTAGATATCATGACGAGGTGTTGTGTCGTGAGTCCTTTAACGACGTTTTTATCAAGGCACTACCGAAAGAAATTAAGGAACAGTCACGAGTGGTTTAATGATAAATAGGAGGCCTTAAGCCATATTAAACCATTTCGTAAGAAATTACTTACAGGGACCCAGGAAAACTACAAATATCTACCAAGAGTTAATCCCCCTTTAGATTATAGATCACTCCTACATTCCATTAGGGACCTTGAATTTCTAAACTCGGATTGGACAGCGGCTCTCCGGAGAATTTTCAGTCTGTCCAGCCAAGAAGCTGCCTGCCGCGACTGTCATGAACATCTATTAGTGTTTAGTGTCACATCTATTCAACGTGACACTGATGACCAAACCTCGTAAGAATAATACCGAGACGACTCCGACAAAGACCTGCGACTTTTAAAACTGGCCACGACACAACGTCCTTCAAAATTCATAATTAGAATTAATAGTGTCATTTTACTTTCTATAGCATGTTTTACTGTCAAATTTAACAACAACAAAAAATTACAAAAAAAAATCCCCCAGCAAAGTTTCATTGTAAAAATGCAGGTAAGTTCATATCTGTTTATAAATATTTGTAAACTCTACGAGGGTTAGTGGCTTTGACATTTGAAGCTCTTCAAGAGACATGCCACTCAGTAAACAAGGCATTGCTGTCAGACAGTTTCCAATTCTCTGCTCATGAACAGCCCTGATCACGTAGCGACTGCTATATGATTTTGGTATCATTCGACCCACCAACATGTCCAGGGAAGTCCTAAAGATTCCTATATCGAAGCAGAGGACGAGTCGCATATTATTAGATCGCACGACAGACTCTGCCTTGAAGCGAAAAGAAAACCACATTTTCAATCTTCAAGCAATCGATAGCAAGAATCCCGTATCATGGCAATTTCTTTCAGCTCAGAACCCAACACTGTTTTATCTGCGTTTATAAGGCAATCTGTCAGCGACTGCTAGGGCTACGTTCCTGAAGACACCGCCGTCAGCAAGATCAAGACCTCATGAGGAAACAAAGATTAACTAAAAAAATACTTGAAGATTTCTGTCTTCTGGGTTGTTGCGCAGTTGAGGCAGTATGACCTCTGAAACGTTGCTGGACATCGACCAGAATACACAGCGCAAGAACCCACAAGACAGAAATCTTCATACTCTGATGACGGAGGCAGTATGACCTCAGAAACGTTGGTAAACATCGACCAGACTACACTGCGCAACAACCCAGAAGACGGAAATCTTTATACTCTGATGACGGAGGCAGTATGATCTCAGAAACGTTGGTTAACATCGACCAGACTACACAGCGCTTCAACCCAGAAGACAGAAATCTTCATACTCATCGCCCTGATGATGGAGGCAGTATGACCTCTGAAACGTTGGTTAACATCGACCAGACTACACGGCGCTTCAACCCAGAAGACAGAAATCTTCATACTCTGATGACGGAGGCAGTATGACCTCTGAAACGTTGGTAAACATCGAACAGACTACACAGCGCAACAACCCAGAAGACAGAAATCTTCATACCAAGAATCGCCCTGATGATGGAGGCAGTATGACCTCTGAAACGCTGGTTAACATCGACCAGACTACACAGCGCAAGAACCCAGAAGACAGAAATCTTCATACTCTGATGACGGAGGCAGTATGACCTCAGAAACGTTGGTAAACATCGACCAGACCACACAGCGCAACAACCCAGAAGACGGAAATCTTTATACTCTGATGACGGAGGCAGTATGACCTCAGAAACGTTGGTTAACATCGACCAGACTACACAGCGCTTCAACCCAGAAGACAGAAATCTTCATACTCAACGCCCTGATGATGGAGGCAGTATGACCTCTGAAACGTTGGTTAACATCGACCAGACTACACGGCGCAATAACCCAGAAGACAGAAATCTTCATACTCTGATGACGGAGGCAGTATGACCTCTAAAACGTTGGTAAACATCGACCAGACTACACAGCGCAACAACCCCGAAGACAGAAATCTTCATACTAAGAATCGCCCTGATGATGGAGGCAGTATGACCTCTGAAACGCTGGTTAACATCGACCAGACTACACAGCGCAACAACCCAGAAGACTGATCTCTTCATGCTCATCGCCCTGATGATGGAGGCAGTATGACCTCTGAAACGATGGTTAATATCGACCAGACTACACAGCGCAAGAACCCACAAGACAGAAATCTTCATACTCTGATCACGGAGGCAGTATGGCCTCTGAAACGTTGGTTAACATCGACCAGACTACACAGCGCAACAACCCAGAAGACAGAAATCTTCATGCTCATCGCCCTGATGATGGAGGCAGTATGACCTCTGAAACGATGGTTAATATCGACCAGACTACACAGCGCAACAACCCAGAAGACAGCAATCTTCATGCTCATCGCCCTGATGATGGAGGCAGTATGACCTCAGAAACGTTGGTAAACATCGACCAAACTACACAGCGCAACAACCCAGAAGACGGAAATCTTTATACTCTGATGACGGAGGCAGTATGACCTCAGAAACGTTGGTTAACATCGACCAGACTACACAGCGCAACAACCCAGAAGACTGAAATCTTCATGCTCATCGCCCTGATGATGGAGGCAGTATGACCTCTGAAACGATGGTTAATATCGACCAGACTACACAGCGCAAGAACCCAGAAGACAGAAATCTTCATACTCTGATCACGGAGGCAGTATGGCCTCTGAAACGTTGGTTAACATCGACCAGACTACACAGCGCAACAACCCAGAAGACTGAAATCTTCATGCTCATCGCCCTGATGATGGAGGCAGTATGACCTCTGAAACGATGGTTAATATCGACCAGACTACACAGCGCAACAACCCAGAAGACAGAAATCTTCATACTCGCCGCTGTATAAACCCCAAATCATACATTTTGGAAACCCCTGAGTCTGCAAACTCTTGCCTTCCCCAGTTAACAGGCTTCCGTTCTCCTTCCAGTGGATTCCTGTATGGAGCGCCCATCAACAAAACGGCACAGTTGTCCACGTTTATGACGTCGTACCATGTCGGTCCATGCATATCAAGAGACAGATCTTGATCACGTATTCTGTAAGCATTCATTCAAAGCCTTCAACGTTCGACAATATTTGACATCGACGTCATGTCTCTTGTTATGAATAACTTACATTAACGCATGAGGACATCGTCTCTCTATCCTCCTTATGTAAATTAAATCTCGGAAACTGGTAAACTGACTTGAACTGAATTTGGTACAAGCTCCATCATTGCGTATTGTGGAACAACTTCACTAGCTTACTTCTATGGACGGTTGCTATATAATAAGGTCTCTTCTATTTCCATCCACTGTCCTTCTGGTACTCTGCAGCAGGACTGATAATTTTCGTTCATCTATAGTTCATTCCTTTTCTTGTGATGCTTAATCCCCGCTGGCACATAAAACATCCAGTGAAAACAACAGAAACTTTTGTACTATATTCGACAATTCAGTGGTGTCACGTTTTACCTTCCAATTATTGAGAGTCTGGTATGAACCACTAAGTTATACTTCGCGAAGCTTGTGAGATCGACCGAAACAGCCCGAGAAGCACACGAATTGAGTCAGTCGGGCCACCCGGCTAGCATTCGACCACTCTAACTGGTTTTCACTCAAGCTTCACGAGAAAAGGAATCTATTACAACTCTCGGCTTTCTGTCTTCCGCCTTGGATGTATCCACTCAACACTTGTTTCTACCATTCTTCGGGCAATGCTAACTGATTTGTTTACGTGCCTCTTCGGGGGTGGGGGTTGTCTCCTTTCGACATTATTTCCGATCGTCTCCACGACCTCACATCTGCAGGTAAGGCCATGAAATTAAGAGCAAAGTAGATAACACAGAACTTCAGAAGTCTTAATGGATTATAGACTTATTTTTGGCTCTTAATTTCAATGGCTGTTTCTTCATTACAGCTGGCATCAAGGCGTACGGTACGACATGCTTGTCACAGAGACAATTGGTTGTGAAAACTGTGTTCGTTGCATTGACAAGGAAATTTCAAATAATGAGTACCAAAAAATAATTTTCGATCAATGTAATTAGTCATCACGGTTGAGGACGTGTTACGATATACAGATATTTTAACGCAAACACAATACAATACGTACAATTTTCACTACTGTATATAACGTGAAGAATATTCCGGACGGTTAAATACGTGATTTATGTTTACATTATCAACAGCATGATCGTCCAAAATTAACTTCGTAGCAGATAATTTTATTAACGTCTTTATTTCAGCCATAATCATAACTCAAATGCAATGATCATGACATTTGATATTTATACATCGGTGCAAAAACAAATCTGGTTTTCTAGGCTGTGAAGACGAAATCACCACCACCATCGTCACGGTATAAGGATTAAGCTATGTCCTGTCGGTCCATATTCCAAACATTCCTTTTCTCAATATGTTCCCTGCATCAATTGTATCCTCTGGCTGTCTGTTAAGATTTATACTACGGAATATGAATTCATATTTTAACATCTTCATACCCATTCACCTCTTCAAATTTAATATTATTTTATTATCTTGCCTGAATTTCTGGTCAATAAGAAAGAATGAGTTTTCTATTATCGTACAAACTCTGCATCATCATTTTTGTAATTATAAATTTGTATGTGAAGAATATTAAATTATGTTTCCAGATATAATTTGAACTGCTCTTAGCTCTACTGGAGCAGAACCCGAAGTATGATACTGACGATCTCAAGCCAGTTCTATCCCCACCAATTTTTTTTTAAGATACATCTTAAAATCATAGACCCCCTTCTCAACATACCTGTCCGATCAGACTTCCTATTTCACTCTCCATACAAGGAAGGACGACTTCCGTAATTAGTGGGGGTCTCTTATGCAGCACCATGAAAATCGATATTTTATTCACAAATACTTATGTTATTCGCTAAGTAATTTGTTCTAAATTTCTCTTGCTATTTCTTAGTTATGAAAAGAGACACAAATTTTTCGATAGCATAAAAGTAATTCGTTTTTATAGCTCGTGGAGAATCAGTACACAAATCAATACAAACGTATTGCAAAACAATTAAAATTTATTACAAAAAAATGGAGCCCAGCAACCGTGGAAATATATTTTAACCGGAAAATAAAAATCTTTAATTTTTTAACAATATGGTGAGAAAGATTCTCATTTGTTATATCTAGACCAAACACGACTAGACATATCGCTTCTGAAAACGATGACTTTGTTTCATCAAAACAGACGCATTTCAATTTATTAAGAAACAGTCAAAAATAGCTCTGGTATTGATGAAAGACTCTCGGGTTACAACACGCTTCCCAAATGCTTCACGGACAGTAGAAAACAATTTCGATTGGAATAGAATTTTCGAGAATGAACACATTTTCCTCTCGTGAACACTTGCACAGAACCTGCGGCCTTACGATAAGGTGACCTAGAGTCCAGTGTCACGATATTGGGAGAGTACCGACTTATGATTTCATTTTGTTCTGTAGTACTGTTACAGGGTTGAGTTTGAAATGAAACATTCTGTGTGTGTGTATGTATATTTTTAACGCATATGCATATTTCATCAATGGGCAGAGAAATCGAATTAAAATCCCTTTTGAAGGACGTGCTGATGGGAATTAATATTATCCATGAGAGGAAATTGGAAAATTTACTAAGGGAAAACCTGAGAAATGGGGCAAAAACAGTGGGGGGGGGTGTTTCTACGTATAGAGGATATTTTATAACACGTTATACGGTTTCAGGAGTTTCGAAGTGTGTATCTGTATGTGTGTGGCTACAGAACACATATATCATCTGGCAAATCCGAGATCAGCTTCTAGTCAGAATGAAATGTGTTTTGTAAACAAGACGCCGATAGATTTTAATGTTATCCTGCAATTATATTCAAATATAAACTACCGAGAAACTGAACATAGTAAAAATTGAAATGACATACCTTAAATTAGGCCACGACATCTTTTACATTTAATTACTTACTATCATCCTCTCATTCCACGCAACATAGTCGGAGTTCACGAAAAAGCAGTTTAAATTGATGGTTTTATTAAAATATTAAATTAAAATTGTGACTAGTCACCTGCTTGCGACCGGATTAGTAACAGAGTCACCAGTTATATTATAAATTGGAAACAACTAGTTGATAGAATCTTCCTTCAAATACTAATATAAACATAGTTCCAGTGCATTCTACATATCCCGCCCATATCATTTAATTTATATGTGGCGAAGTTCACGTTACGAAATAAAACACACAAATTTATCCAAAGACAGTAATTTCACTCGTCTATCCAGACAGAATAAAAATCGTGCGAATGTTTCCCACATTTTCACACTTCGCAGAATTAACGACATTTTGTCTCCAATATTACCATCGTATTCGGCCTGCCCCTTCACGAATTCATTTGTCCCTGACAGCAGAAACTTCCAGAACACACGCTTACAAGTATTTTTAAACGAATAATTTTCAATAGTGTGTGGAAGTGTGAGGTCCACTAAGAGAGACACTAATCTTTCCCTCTTATATCCTATCTTCTATTTCTTTGTACTCTCTTCCATACGTACGGTTGGAAAGTCGTGGAATATATGTCTCATTGATGTTACCAGCAAAGTAATGTATTTCTTAGACAACGTAATAATAACTGTGTAGATACGTCTCCATATTTACGAGATCCTTTCTGCCTCCATCATGAGGACGATGGTGATGGAGGAAGCAAGGACATCTGAAACGTTGGTAAACTTCTGCACTCTACAACCCAAAAGACAGTACCTCAGTATAATTATTGTTCATTTACAGCTTTGCTGTTCATTCGACTGTCAACGTTTCTCATCCTCCCTCGATTTAGGTCCAGTAATATTCTAAAAGTAGGATTTGAGGTATTTACGGCGGTGAGTGTGAAGACAAGACATTTTCAATTACGTAACGGAGTTGGCATTTGAGATTGTACGAGATGCAGGTTAAATCACGCGGGGAAATACGGACCTTTATCACAGACCTCGGTACGAGAAAGACGGCCAGAATCGAGAGAATTATTTAAGACCCTTAGCTACATACAGGCCTACATGGTCAGACAAAGCGAAAGAGATTGATTATTTCTGCCTACAGTAATACAAAATACGAGGCTCGTCCACAAAGTAAGTTTCCCTGGGGCCGTTTACAGAAACAAAACACAATTTCATGGAAATATTTATTGCAACAGATACAGCAAGTGTCCAGCTATTTTTCAACATATTCGCCACCGGAATTGAGACATTTGTCATACCGTGGGACCAACTTTTGAATACCTGTGTCGTAGAAGTCTGCCGCCTGGGATTGGAACCACTGTGTGACAACCATCTCCGCCTCTCTGTCATTCTCAAAACGCTGACGCTGACCGGACAGGAATTTCTTGAGGTGTAGGAAAAGATGGAAATCACTGGGAGCGAGGTCCGGGCTGTAGGGTGAATGATTAAACACCTCCCAGCTGAACTCCTGCAGGAGACTTGCTGTCCGTCGAGCCGTGTGCGGCCTAGCGTTATCACTGACCGCACTTCACAGTCGGCGGGAGCTGGAATAAGAACCTCCATCTTCAACAGCTGCAACGATGCTACTGTGAGAACGCGGGAAGTACCGTTAGTGCATGCGCCATGCTACGTCATTGCTCTATCACGTACGCACAGTCGCTTCGTGCAATATAAGGTTTGCTAGCTGTGGGACGAGTGGGAAACTTACTTTGTGGACGCGCCTCGTAACACACGGAGAGAATGTGTGAAGGCTAGTTACATCAGATAGTAGGGCGAGGGTAGGCGATTAAGACATTCGAAAGAAAATATTAATACATTATATGAAGTAAAGTGGAATAGTAGTTGCTGAAAAGGAGAAATATGAAGCTCCTCTTTACTCTGTTTAAATCAGACTAATCTTTTTTACACTTTCTTTTAAACTTCCTTCGTCTCCCTTATCCTCAGGACGCATAAAGTTAAGTACAACGTCCATGTAAAGCAACGTGTAAAACTATTTGTACACAGACGTGACTTGTAAAATAACAAGGAGGCCGGAACGTTGTACAAATTACCTGTTTTAATTTAGATTTATCTGGCTTAACACAATGGACGGTAATAGCATGTTAATAAATAATTTTATTTAACACAAGACAAATGGACATAAATTTACTTGCAAATAATCACACACAACGTAAATGTATCGTTGAAACTGTTACCTTCACACGTCCTTTGAAGCATTGCACATAAGGTAGTTACATTTCAAAAAAAACCTTTTTCCTTTATAATCTCATCGCCAAGTTGACAAAGGGCCTATTATCGCTAGTTAAAACAGAGTTTTCCCAGTCGGTGAATTCATAAGAGCCATTTCTACTGCCATTCCAACTTTATACTCGAGTAATTTCTTCAATTCAATCGCAGAACCGCGACTGACACAAGCTATATAATTAGATTCTCTCTTCGCTCGACCCGAAAGCTCCATTTCTTACAATAGGAAAGGCGTGGTTTCTGCATATTTAACAGCTAACATTTCCTTACACGGTATAAACCTATTAATCTTTGTAATGGAGACGCGTGGTGTTTTAATTCAGTAAGAAATTATTTTTTAATTTTCTTTGAAGACTTACATAATAGACGTTCTGAATTTCTCTCTTAAAATTTCGTATCATCCACCTCATATCCATATCCTTAGAACATATTTCATTACACCCTTTCAAATATTTTGATTTGCTATTTAATTATAATTATATCATATTTAATTATTCATCGCATCTGTGCCCTGTATCCACTCGATTCAAGCGAAATTCGCCGCAGAAAATATTTTGCAGCAGACAATTTAGTTCCATTAACCACATCAGTTCTTCCTGTTTGCTCCAAACTTACACATGAAACACGGACTTAGTCAGGGCTTTCCAAGAGTATTACAGGAACAGCATGATCCATGCATTTAAGACAAAGATAAACGAAAGGCAGAAATAACAAACTCCATGTGACTGCCCTTTTTGAGAAGATAAAAGTCAATGGTTCAAGAAACGCCCCGTAATTTGTAAAAAGAAAAGTTTAATTCTCTACACACCAGAGCCCAAAAGTGGTCATTTTCGTCACTAGTGTTGAAATCGTCCATCAGTACGAGCGGTATGTCATTCAGGCTCGTCAGATGCCGCCTGAGTTGTCCGAGCGCGCTTACGTTGCCTATATTCGCGGCAGTACTGCGCGTTGGTTTTGGGTCCGGGCCCGACGTTTTCCGTGTCATTCTCTTTGGAATGTTATGCTCTACGCATTCGTGCACAGATTTTTGTAATTCTGGTTGTACTTTGCCCTCATATATCGCGACATTTTAAGAAAATCGGGAAATTTTCAAACTTTTTTCAAATTCACAGCCTCGTATCTTTTTGAGTTTTTGAGATACACACTTGGAGGCCAGGATGAGTTGCAACATATACACTCCTCTTCAAAACTACACTTGTTTCACTCAGATCGGATAATTAGTCTCTGAGATATGATCCCGTTTATGGACACGTGTCGAATCCGGAAAGTCGAAAATCGCGGGTTCAATTTGCGCGTGCGCAGTTCGCGACTTCCAGCCGCCACGGATGTCGGAGCGGTACTGGCACACACTTTCATCCTTCCTCTTTAAAGCGAGACTAAGATGGCGACGCTATGTCTATTTTCAGCCGAGTTATTGAAGTTTGAAATTACTTCGACAGAAACTGTCGCTCATTTGGGCATTTTAAAGATGTTTTCACGTCAAAAATCAATCTTAAAATTTCTCTTACTAAAACACACGTGTTAGGATAACGTACGAGGGAGGTAGATAACACTACGGGTCTACAATGAGGTTGAGGAGAAATCAGAATGCAGAGAAATGCGCAGCATCCCAAGCAAGATAAGAACTATTTTCGTTTTCCGTCGCGCAAAACGAAGTCACGATTTCATTAATTCTTATACCGCGTGCCCCATATCAACTTCGCCTTAGGTGTCATTGTGGCAAATGTTTGGCCATGCCGTACTTCTTATACGCACCCCTAAAAGTGCGTATCTACAAATTTGCATAAATATAAGACGAAGAAGAGTCCCACAGAAACACTAATGCCCGATTACTGTCCCATAACAATACACATTTGGAACACCCGTTATTGTATGAGATACGTTGCTGGCTTACAGGAACTACAAGAGTTAGTTACTAACTTTTAACCCAGTAAGGCCACACTTCTGCCATCCCTGGAAGGAACTACGAAAAAATAAGGAACCAACCGAGGTCAATATTTCATTATCCGCAATCAAGAACTTTCTATGTCGGATTTGAGGTTTTCAAGGCGGTGAGTCTGAAGATGGCTGTCTTGTGGGTTGTTGCGCTGCCAAGGATCCCTGAAACGTCGGGAAACTTCTACCAGATTAAACTACGCAACAACCCATCTTCAATAACGTTCTTTCTTAAGAATAAGTTCACTTCGCAAAAATTTTGTTTTAAACCGTTGTTCTAATCAGACAAAGTTTGTTACGAAGGCAGCCTTTAGCTGTCTAGATGGTACACTTACTATCAGGGCCAATAATCTAAAAACAAAAATACAATGGTTATCAAAATCAAGATGTTAGACCATTGTCTTCTTCTCTATCACAGATAAACCTGACCCCACGTCCTACCTCCTGTTCCAGAACAATAATTATCATATAATCAGCTCATGTAAAAACCTTTTGTTTCGTGATGGCAACGGCGTAGATTAATTAAGACATCGAAGAAAGGAAAGTTCAGATTCCCGGGGCCATCACCAATTAAAACAATTTTCTTGGAGACTCTGTGTTTCGAGAAAACATATTCGGGAAGAGAGACGTGTTACAATTCTAAGTATTGTCCACGCGTGGTACAAATGTATCCGTAAAAAAATTCAAATATCTGTTTGGAAATCTCGAGAAAGTGCAGTTTCAACCCTTCAATAGGCTCTGATAACAAACAGACTCGAGGATATAACAAATATTAGCATAGAGACAAGTAAGAGGAACCTATTTAAGTAAACAGACAGATATTGTACATAACTGGGTCCCGATAAACCGGTATGACGACTCCAGCTGCTGCGAAATCCTCTTTTCTCGCGTAAACCACTCAGCCAATCAATACCCGAAGCTAGCTAAAACCTTTCAGACCTCAGCTGGCCTAAACATCATATAAACATTCACTTCTCACCTCAAAGAAAACAAAACACCTCAATATTTAGCGCAATTTGTTCAATACGGTCAAAAACGAAAAAAAAAAATCCATTTACATACACGCAAAAAATAAAACAGCAGTCGTTATAAATGCTGGTTCCTTCAACATAAAATCAATCCTTCGTTACGATTTAATCTTTTCTTAAAAAAATTTCGTACGCATTTTACAGGCGGGCGGACGGACGGGGTGTTGAAATCATATACCCCTGTACTAGGTAAATTGTGATGATCCACATTCCAGGTGGATCAGAACAAGATAGCCATGCACGGTTCCATAACAGGCCCCACGTGCACACCAACACAAAGCGCAGCTGTCGCATTAACGAGAAATCATTTCTATTCGTCAGGGCAAATTTCCTAACCAAACACTTCTGGTCTCCAAAACCCTTGGCTGGATAAATGACAGAAAATTGAAAAAATCTCGTCCTGAAATTCACACAAGAGTACAGTGACTGGTAAAGCCAATTCTGAGAGCTACGTCAATACCACGACAAGGCCAGATCCTGAGATACAGAAATCACACTCTTCACTCACTGACCTTGTAGAAACAAAAGACTAGGAACACGACACACAACACTGTAATCGTAGCGAAAATAAGTTCGGAATATGTTAACTTCGTAAAAATGTATCCATTCAATTTTGTTTATTAAACAGGTCTACAAAATCTGTACGATTGTTTCGGTCAACAACGGTGTCTGCATTTCCGTATAAATGATGGATGCACTGTTTTTTTTTAACAATTTCTCGAAACTTCTACATCCCAACACAGCTAAATCACACGCCTGCGAGAACACACGACACTGCAGTGTAGGAAGAAGACCTTTGGATTACGTTGCTGAGACAATTGCCCTCGCGAGACAGATTAACGAGGACCTTAGAAACAGATGCAAGGCAATTTTAGGGGATTTCAATTCATATAATTTCGCTCTAGCTCAGCTATTCTCTTTTTACAGACGCATCGGATTCAAATTTTCGTCCTAAATCACAGGATCCCTACGTCGCCCCAAACAAAATACACAGCCCTGTCCATTATTTTAACAAATGACGAAACTTCTCTGCCAGTTTCGTGGCCCCACAGTCACTTCAGTCCTGAAGATGGTGACATTATGCATCTCCGAAACTCTGACAACACGTCTGCACGGCAACTGAACTCATAGCCAGTTACACTCAACGTTCCAAGAAGCGATCAGACGGATGATAAGATGACCCCGAAGAACTTCATTACATCGCCCACGCGTGCCTGCATCAGTGTCCCATTAAATAGCATTCACCTGACTAATTTCCTTCATGTTGCCTGTCATTACGTAAAATGCATATTCCGTCGTTTCTTCTATACGCGAACTTCTGTGATAAATTATACGCTGACGACAAATAAAATCATACAAGACTCGTGGCACTAGGAAATGAATCAAATTCCGTCGATAATGAAGTCTAGCTCGCGTCCTACACGGTTGTTACGATATTGATTTCATGTTCACCACACATTTTTTTCATTACAGACGCGCCATACGAGAAATTAGGAATGATAACACGGAACCCTAAAGATTTCCAAGGCAAAACAACCGATATTTTCATAGGGTTTCTATATTAAGAACATAAATTACCGTATGTTTCAGGCTGGTGGAATTTCACGGCCCAAAAGTTCTTCTCAAACGTCCTTATCTTTCTCATAACAATGTAAAGAGCTTACGTAACACAAAACTATATTGTTATCTCACGATGCAGCACAGTGTTAATTGGCAATTATAAAGACGTATAAAGAAACCACATATCAAATCTACACAAATAGTAATGCAACAGCGATGTACTTTCGTAATTATTTTAACCGCACATATCTACCTGAACACCAACAGTCTTGAAATCACTTCATTCTAGAACCAAAAACGTAAGGAAATTGGGGGTAAGCAATACCCAAACTTCATCAACATCAAAGTTTCCTTCTCATATCTCTGTAGGCGAGAGCGTACGTTATAACGAAACCTGCTTTTAATATTTACTTACTACATTTATGCACGCTCCTCTGTTTTTAACACTCACAATCATTCTGTCTAGTTGAGGCGGGACATTAACGATAGCTTAAGAGCACAAAACAGAACACAACCACAGCGCGAATCAATTACCTACGAAATTCATCACGAGTAATGGGAAACACGGAAACTTCGTTCTGTAAACCGATCGATATTTTGTTCCGGACGCTCAGAAATGGGAACAAACTGAAAGGAAAAGACCAGGGTTAGATTCTTCTGTCCTACGGTTTCAGTCCAGTGGCGAACTCTTGTTAACGCGATAGTGAACCTTCAGGTCCCGTAAACTACAGAAATCTGACTAGCTCAACAAATGTTAGCTTCACAACAATCACGAGACTTCCGAGTTCGCTACACCTATCCAGCTCAACAACGTCCAGCAACACTGAGATTACTTCCAACGAATTCGAATCGTTTACTTGTGCGAATAACACGTAACTCCAGGAATATTCTCGCTTTGAAATTAATACGATTTCTGTAGTGAGAAAAACTCGAAAACTACAGACGAAGAATTGTCAAAATCGAAACATTTCTTGAATTCCATTTTCATACAATGCCACAACACACGAAACTTTTATTTTCTTATTTATTTTATCCGTAACAACGTCATCTATTATGAAAATACTCAGAAGTACATCGCTTCTTACATTCCCGTGTCTGTGGCTCTAATCACCACAAACTGCCCCCAACATACCGAGTGGCGTACACATCATGCGTAATTCAATCCCTAATTGGTTCAGGCATTCTACGTCGAGTTCTGATTAGGAACTAGCGTTTAAATAGCGAGATTAAGCCTAAGTGCGGTTTAACAAAACTGACTTAACGATGATAATATCAACAAAATAGACGAGCCGCTTCTGTAAATAAATGAAAACTGGTGCCTTGCCAGTTGTATGAACTTAGGAAATTGATAAATAATTCCAAAAGAAAATGCGGAAGATTCGAGAATATCACTCACGGATCTAACGAAGCCTTGACAAAACAGGCAACACCTGGTCCTAATGCAATACACATCATAACCGTCAAATCGTCGTGCGAAGAGCACAAAGCGTGGGACTTGGCAACAATTGGCCACTTTCACTTGCTCTATACTCGCTCATCGACGGCTTGACGAAACCTGGCTAAGGATTACAATTCACTTTTCACTTGAATAAAATTAAGCAGAATATTCAAGACCGTTTCCTTAATATCACGAAACGAAATCAGATTAATAATACCGTGTAAGATAAAACATAACATCCTGGTGAAAGACTGATCACACCGTTCTCCCAAATGTTCACTACTGAATAATAATATACCGTAAGTGGAAGCAATATCGATATATCGCACTAGAACACAATCCCGAAAACCTTAAGATATTCCAACTCATTTTCAATACTTCCCAAAAGATTCTTTCATTTAATGTAGCAATTTTAACCTTAAACACAAAATCGGAAAACCCAAATTGTTCACTTTCCACACGACAAATTTTTTTAAAAAAGTAAAAGACGATGGTGTTAAATACACTTTGAAACACAAATTCAAACACCCATCTTAAATTTGCATTGACGATAAAACAATCGATCGTTTAGTACAGTTCACCTCACATTAGTTTCTGGGGACGACAAATGAATTGAAACTCACCTGGGTAGCATCCGTATAATGTGTGGAAGAATTTTTGTTGATCAGCTGAGATCCAAACATTGATATTCCACTGGAGGTGGGGCTGCTATAGACCGACTGGTATCGTCCTGTTGCGGCAGCATTATTTTCGTTATAAGAACTTTCACTAAGAACACCAACAAATACTACACACTTTTAATTTAATTTGAATGCGTCTAAATTATATTTCACGGAGATAATTCGTAGCAGTACAGTGAAAACTCCCTTTACTTTAGCCAAATATTTTTAGTAATATTACGAATTTCAGACACTTCCACGTATTTGCGGGGCAACTCCCGTCAAACTTTCTTGCAGATCCATTTAAACTAAACGTTCTTCCTGTCAATGTAACACGACGACTGAAGACTCCGCGTGTCCGCGTAATGCATACCTACCAACCGATAGTCGCACACATCTCTACGTAGCGAGTTCTCGACCAATCAAAACCTCGAATGGGAGGAGTTTCGCCCCTTCAAGTGGGAACTCTATGTATCAGAGATAAAGCCGACAGCCTGAGCTGTATAGAAGCTGTAAGAATTATATAAGTCGTTGAACCACAAAAAGTTAATAAACTTTATAAGTAAACGCAATTATCACTTTTCACACATGTTACAGCACCCGTGTAATTTAAACATAATAAACACATTTTCCTTTAAACATCATTGGTACCTTAATTAATGTCGTGCTTATGAACTTTAAAAAACAGGGTAATGTGTTTATAAGACCACATGGGGTCGTAAGCCAACATATGAAACTGTCTACTCTCGTTACACGTTAAATTTGACTGAAGTTGTTTTTCCGACCCGTACAGTTCAACAGACAAGTAGAAAGTGAAGCTTTATCCACATACCTACATACCCCGCTTGAAGCGCCTAAATGTTTCGTCTTTCCGCCGTCAGATGTCAGACAAGACCTGACAAGCTGGAGTGTGTAGTACACATGCAGTATTGCTACTACCTTACGAACACGTTTCAATGGCGGTGGAGGGCATGGGTGAAGATACCAAATTTGTTGGAAACTTGTATTAAACAATCTATTTCTTCTCATCACCTCACAATTACTCGCGATAGCAAAGGCAATTATTTTTCTTGGTTCAACGAATTCATGCCAGGTCGAACAGGTGAGGTTTCAGTGGTTTCTTCCAAGTTAAGGTATCACAGAGATACAGCTTCGCACACTTCAAGGTTGTGTAAGCTTCGATTGGCAGCGCAGTTACGACGTTCAGTGATCGCAGTTCGAGAAGCGCTTATTTTTTACGTAAAAAATTACCCAGTAATAAGTGTTCCTCTGAAGGATACGTTCCCTGTGTCACCCGACATCTGCAAGGCCGTCTGTAGAAAGACCTGGTGCAGCAGAGGCGGGTGAGGCACAGATGGGTAGGGTCAAATTTAGAAAAAATATGTTCAAATTTTCGAAATATAAAAAAACTCTGCAAATCTGGTGAAAAGCGCAAAAAACAAAAAATTTTCGGAAAATTCTAGAAAAATTTAAAAGTTGAAAATTTTCAAAAATTCTTAGTTTTGTGCGCTTTTTGGACGATTTCCTAGGTTTTTGATTTTCCGAAAATTTTCGAAAAAATTGAAATTTCTTTTTGAAAAATTTCAAAAAAATTCAAAATTTTAAAAAATTAAAAATGGTTGCAAATGGCATGAAAAGCGAAGATAACTACAAATTTTCGAAATTTTCGGCAAAAACTTTGAATTTGAAATTTTTCAAAAAATTTTGGTTTTGTGCGATATTTGGACATTTTCCTACATTTTTTAATTTTTTGAAAATTTTGAAAAATTTTATCTCTTATCAAAATTTTCTCCACACTATCCCGGCCAGGACCGTCTGTGTACGACCCGGTCACTTCCGTTCCCTTTCTCTGAGGGACGCGGAGTCTGCCGAACTCGCTCTCTGCAGGATACGTTCTCTGTGTCACCCGACATCTGCCAGGTCGTCTGTGGAAAGACCTGGTTCGGCAGAGGCCGGGTGAGGCACAGACCGAAGCAAGCAGAGGTGTGATTTTCCGAAGTTTTGAAAAATTTTCAAACTTTTAAAAAATGTAAAAATGGTTGCAAATGGCATGAATAGCGAAGATAACTACAAATTTTCGACAAAAATTTTGAATTTGAAATTTTTCAAAAAATTTTGGTTTTGTGCGCTATTTGGACATTTTCTTAATTTTTTTTATTTTTTGAAAATTTTGAAGATGCCTGCGTCATCAGGGCAGTATGACCTCTGAAACGTTGGTAAACATTGACCAGACTTCACGGCGCAATAACCCAGAAGTTAGAAATATTCATACTCATCGCTGTGAAAACCACAAATACTATATGGGGTATATATTCGATTAATTTACTTCTTCATTAACAACTACAGTCGAGTTGTAACTATTAAGAAATTTAAATGATGAATCGGGATGGGTACGAGAGAAAGTGGCAAGTGACAATCTTTAAGGCATTAGCATTATGGGACTAAGGAAATCCACAAAAATCTCATTTTGGATAGCCAGTTTAAGATGGAATTCAAATAGAGCAATCCAGTTGCTAATCTACAGACTTTTCTCACAAGAAATGATACAGTCAACATCGGACATTACAACAAGGACTAGTGATCACCAAATGTGTAATGGCGCTGAAGTGCCATAGCGACATGCTGTGTGAATATTTTCGTTTATTTATTTATTTGTAGTGTTCTGTCTGACGACAGGTCCATATATCATGAACAGGATCCTCCCATCCTTTTCTCGGACTGGGACCTGTTCATATACGTTCTTGGCAGATGATCCAGAAGTGGTTTGCCATTGCCTTCTTCTGTGTGTGAATGGAGTAATTGTTGGGATGCCACGGAGGAAATCTCCGTGTTGCCTAGACCACGGCCTTGCCCAACACAAGTTATAAATTCGGGCACCGCCGGGAATCGAACCCGAGACCCCAGGATTACAAGGCCAGCGATCTAACCACTAGACCACCTCATCTTATTATTATTTAGTGTTCTGTCTGACGACGGGTCCATATGAACAGGATCCTTCCATCCTTTTCTCTTCTTGGACTGGGACCTGTTCATATACGTTCTTGGCAGATGATCCAGAAGTGGTTTGCCATTGCCTTCTTCTGTGTGTGAATGGAGTAATTGTTGGGATGCCACGGAGGAAAACTCCGTGTTGCCTAGACCACGGCCTTGCCCAACACAAGTTATAAATTCGAACCCGTGACCCCAGGATTACAGGACCAGCGTGTTCGGCTGCATGGAGTCTATTTTCTAAGTAACAAGTCCCACAAAACATATACAGACTAAAATAATGCGTGAGGTTCATAACATGACCAAATCTGCGTTTATGACATTTCATATTCTGACGTTACGAGTTCTGGGACATTGCGCCGTGTACTTTGGTTGAAAGTGGCTAAAAGTACCTTCATCATCAAGTCGGTGAGGCATCAAAGACCTCTGAAACGCCTATAAACTTCTGCTAGACTACACGGCGCTACAACTCAGCCGTGAGAACCTCAAATTCTACTTTGTGCGAAGTAATCGGAGAGCCCCAGCTTCACAGTTTTCGGGCCGAACTGCTTCCCTTCGTCTCATCGTCATTCAACTGTTCTTGTGTGTAGCAACTCCATGTTAAATAGGCGTGAAGTGGAATTATAAATAGAAGTGTCCCAACGCTAGATGCAATATTACAGAATCGACACGCGACAACTTTCATCCTTTGATGAACTTCACATAAATAATGTAAAGACGCTGATGAATTAATCAACGACACGCACACTACGCTTCGATCAGGTACACTATCGATACACGATCAGTCCTTACGTGCGTCTCAAGTCTGGTTAGATGAGCGACTTTACACAGGTTGCTGCTGCTTCTTGTAGCTTTTAAAGATTGGAAGTGTTGGCCTGATTTCAGTAATAATCCATTGTAAAATTATGCATCGGCTTTGACATTAGGTAGGACTCACTGGACATACGTATTCCTCCGAAATATATCCAACATCGACTTTTTCACCGCCGTGAGAGCCTCATGTATCATTTTGTTACTTCATATTTGTTTTATATTTCCCTGGAAACGGATGTACATTGAAGTGGAAAATGCTCCGATATGGCTAGCGGTACTTCGGAAATCACAGAAATTTTAAAAATAAAAAATAAAAATATTATTATTATTATTATTATTATTAAAGTACCATACCAATGTGATGCAACTGAAGGGGGTATTAATAATACTGCACTTCCGGATGGCCTGGCTTCTATACCAGGATTTACCACTAGTATTACCCGTGTCGAGATTATTGGCCACGGAGAGCAATCTGCATATTTATTTACTGCTTATTTAATGACGTTATAAATAGCTCAGTTTATGTAGCATCGAATGTCAGTATGATTAATGACTAATAGATTCAAGACAAAGTGGAAAGGAGTGGTTATGAAATATTTTGGGTACTGTCTCAAGATTATCTCAAAGGGAATGACCAAACACGGAGTCTGATTTATGCAACTGGATTCCAGATTGAGAATCGAAGCCGGGACCTCACAAATAAAATAGAGTGCCAATCCTTCCGTCGCTAATTTCTGCGTTGTAGGACCCTTGGTATTTTCAATTACAAAATAGGTACGAGTCCTTCAGAACGGGTTAAAGTTATTTTGTCATTTTTCGCAATACTGGTCTTAACGGTGGAACATTATATTGATTATGCTGAAAAATGGGGTACAGAATGTGACATCGACGATAACTGATAACAGGAAATGAATAATAGTTCTAGAGCAATACAGAACAAAATGGTTTAATATTGAATGGCACACTGATGATGGCACAACAGGGCTGAAAGGCGTATGTCAGAATAAGTGACAAGTGCGAATAAACACTGTTGGTAGGTACGCGAGGTCAATACAATTAATTTCAAACCGCACTGTATAAAAGGGCATAAGACGCTGAACTAAACTTGCTCGATTTAATATTACCTCGTACTAAATACAGGGAGAAAGTATAGTTTAACTCCTCAGCGCCTGAACGCGCCGCAACCCAACTGACCTGAACGTTTCGCGGACAACATGAAAATGACATTATTGCATTTTCAGCGCGTATACTGCACAGGAAACAATGGAAACAAGATTGAAATGTTTATAAACAAGATATCTGCCACTTCGCATACCTCATTGTTATTTACATTAATTTACTATGTACCGTCGCATTGACGAGCCGGGATAGCTCAGTCAGTATAGTGACTAGCTACGGGCTGGACGGCCGGGGTTCGAATCCCGACGGGGGGGGGGGGGGCAGAGGAATTTTTTCCTCTGGCCTCTGCGTCCAGACCGGCTCTGGGGCCCATCCAGCCTCCTCCACAATGGGTACCGGGGTCTTTTCCTCGGGATAAAGCCGGCCGGGGCGTGCTGACCACTCACCCCCATCTAGTGCCGATGTCAAGAATGAGTAGGAGCTATACCTCCACTCCCCCCCAAGCGCCTACATGGCGTATAGTGGGACAAACTTTACTTTACTTTACCGTCGCATTGAAGAATCACACAGCTCAGTAGGAATCTGTTTATTTCTTCACTGTACTTTCGTTAAATATTCACCATATCGAAAAACATTACAATAGAAGTTACAGAATCTAGAAGGATATTTACTTTAAGCATTTAAAAACTTTCGTAAGAGGAGCCATTTTTGAGAAAGTGGACAAGTTCCACGCAAGCTTTATGCTTGGTACGGTTTACACTCACCTCGAAAATATAACACAGATCTCCTAGCACAAAAATTCATCCAATTTTGTTGCACAGGTTCGAAGATCAAACATGCACAAACAACCTATAGTACACTTTTGGTAGTATAGTATTTGATGTTCTCACTGCGGTGAGTGCGAAGATTGGTGTCTTCTGGGTTGGAGTGCTTAGTGGTTTTGTAGAAGTTTGCCGACGTTTCAGAGGTCTCTGCTACCCTCATCAGGGCACTGTGATATAAATTATAACACTCTATACAACAGTCCGAAATACGTTTTACAACAAATTTCAAAATTTACTGGTTCACAAAAAACTCTGTCGCTTTATCAGATGCATTTCGGCAACAGAGAGCGTTCCCGAGGAAACCAACAACTGTTATCCAGCGGACAGCAAAGTGCAGGTCAGGATCACCGTTACAGTCTGTTCCGTTGGTCAGACTGACGTCATCTCGGTGTTCACTGAGGCACTGGCAGTGCTGGACCACTGCAGAACATCTAACATTGGGGCTAGTGACCGTTTTGTGGCAGGGGTTACAACAGAGTTGGGCCAGTGACAACGAATCACTACGCTGGTATTTACTGTTTCTTAACAATATTTTGATAAATTTACGTTGAGGTTAGAACGCAGTCTGAATGTTTCCTGCGATGATGCTGGGATAAGCCGCCTGGGAGCTGGAAAATTTTCGTAACGAGTGCGTCCGCAATATAAAAGAAAAATAATATCAGTGATTCAATCGACGAGGATTAGATGGGCACAAGATGTAGCACGTATGGGTAAAATGTGAAGCGCGTAGATATTTTTGTCTCTCTCCCCTTGTCTATTTCTTTTCAGCCTCTTTTTCTCTCTCTCTCTCTTCCTGTTTACCTCGCTCACTCTCTTACTTTATTTCTCTTTCGTTACACCTTAGTTCTTTATTCGAATCCTGACACGGGTTTCGTAATGTCTACGCAATAAATATTCAACCGCTAACTTTAAGATGATTGCTGCCTGTGAGGAATCGACATTACTGAAAGTGTACTCGATTAAAATCAGCGGTCATCCGGGTTTTAGTGCCGTGTAATTTTGTAGGTGGTTACCAGTGTTTCGCGGTCCAAAGTTAAGGGCTTCATCTGTGACCCGGTACGTGGCTAGTCTCAGGGTAAAAATAGCATCGCTTCCCTATTTTCTTTTCCATAACCCACATACAGACTGTGACCGTCAAGAAAATCTCCATTACAGTCTGAAGGTATTGTTTTCACTCCACCCAAACCAAGATCGTACTCTTGTAACATACGATAAGTATGCAATACTGGAGAAGGGTGGGGGAGGTCCTTAAAATTTCAGTTGGGATACTGAAGAATAAGCTGGACCTTGGGGAAATCAGTTGTATCAACGCGGATAATGTTCTCCTGTCCACTGGACAGACGCCACATTCAGGATGCATAATTACCAGGCAGCTCGTTAGTTGTTTTGGTATCAGAGTCATAAATAAATATTTTACCCCGTCATTTGTTAATCTGCACTGTGCTGTGCCGCATTTTGGCCACTTCGGTTTCCTGCCCGAAACGACCCGGAAATGGTCTTCAAAGCAATATTTGAATTTCCAATTCATATCTGCTGAAAAGAAAGAACTGCGTAACAGCCATTGTAGTCTGCTTAACATAACAATTACAGAGGAAGAGGTTTACTGTTACTCGTTTGCGGATAAGTAAAGTAAGGTAGGCGGATGGGGTTGAGCGGTCAGTGTCACGTCCCAGCCACAGGCATTGGTGTCCGATGGTAAATCTCTTCCACAAAAATGCAGTTGCACAAAGACAGCGTTATTCCACGGCTCTTACTTATAAGCCCTTATTCTCACGGCAACAGACGCATCCCATCAGCAGGACCACCGACGTGACGAGGAAGGCAACTGCTATGAACGGCGTAAGAGTTGTCCATAATGTCACGTTCTCCGCGCCTGCAACACAAAACAACAAACGCACAATTACAGGAGTTGTCCTTAGTCTCTTTAGGTGGCAAAAGGCTGCAGACCGATACAGAAAGAAATTAAATTCACCCGAAAACATTCAGTATAGACTCGAATGTAGTCACGAGGGGCATTTTAGTAACGCGGGCAAAAAATTAAGCGCGTTCCTGACCATCGCGACCCACTTTCAGAAGTGTGTAAGACGATGCAATTTAGCGACCATGTGACTTTCTGCAAACAAATATTTTAAAGACATAAGAACGAATGTTGTGCTGGAATCGTTGGTCTGAGTTCAGTCACTATCAAGTCTGTATGGAAAAGTCAAAACGAGAACTTCTATATCAGCTCAATGTGGTTAAGCTAGAGAGAAAGAAAGAAATTAATATGTGTATAGTCTACACTAGTATAGATTCAGACTACACATGTCGGATACGAACTAACATCAAAGTTTCGCATCATCGAGCAGAGTAATGTAACTGTCGGAGTAAGAAAATCCAGAGCAGTTTGCAGATAATCTTATCAATATGACTTCAGATAATGACTATTAAGAAACCGTGTCGTTAAGCTCATAATTACCTACGGGAGCAAGGCACAATTGCAGTTCGTGCTTACTATTAATATTATAAATCAGAAGAGTGTCAACGTAGAGAAATCTTTCACAAGAAAGTAAGGCACGCGGTTGGAAGAAAATCAAATGTAATTACCAACAGCACTACACTGACGAATGCCACAACTGCGCCCGCCCTCGACGTCCAGAGAACTCAATGCAGTGAAATGGCACTTCTGCTTGGTATCTACAAGAAGCAGTTTTTATCACGCAATTTCAGCAGGCCCCACCTATTCCAAAAATTCGCTGATTCAATCACAATCACGGTAAGAACAAAATACTTTTACAGAAACCCCTTCTATTCAATTAGACGATTTATTGCCTTGCGAGCCCCAATTTCCTATTCCCAGCGCCTCTTTGGCCAAACTCTTAACCCTATGGGGTTTATCCTCAGCGATATGACTTACTTCTAGGTCTTCCTACGTCTCTTTCTTCTCAGTGGGCATATTTTATTGGACATTTTAGCGTCGTATTCCTCTTCATTCCCTCTGTAATTTTTCTTATATTCTCACATCTCAGCTATCAATTAAGTTTCTTATTTCTGCGATTTGTAGTTCATTAAATTTGTTTCAAGCAGTGGTCTAAGATCTCTCGTAGGCGCAATCCTCGTACTCTGACTACCTTCCTTATATCCCACGTTCTAATTCAAAAGAGGACATGAGGGTTGAATACAATAGAGTGTAGCCCCACTGATATTTCTGTTCTCAATTGCTTTCAAAAATGTTGAAAACAATTTATTTAATTAGAAAGTGTCAAATTATTAAAGTCACCTGAGCAACTTCATGCTACCCTTACAGAACACCTCCTGTGTAAGTTCTGTTTAGCCTTTACCAGGAGTCTATAAGAATCCATTGAAATATATTACTGAATTTATTGGTGTGTTAGTGCTCTATCTTATTTTGTGTGTATGCGTGTGCACGTGCATTGACATTAAATAAAAATTAACTGTAAGTAAAGAAATATTAAATCCAGCATGTATATTTCATTCACATACTCAGAAATTTTTGTACATTTATTGTATCTGAAAGTGAAACTTTGATTATTTGTAAACAATTTTACTGATGCTTGGATGAGTGTGAGCCCTGCCAGACTTTCCTTGTGCTCCAGCACTTGTCCCACAGCTGCTGGCTGTCTATCTTTTGTTGTCAGTAAGCTGCATTGAATTTTCACTTTTTGTCTGTTTTTAATTATGTGTATTCATTTACATTGACTCTTAAAGTAGAGTGGATTTAATTCTGTATTCACTGTTGTATGGTATTTTTTCCCTATTATTTACAGTATCATACGTTAATAATCTCAAACAATACAGCCCATCCTCGAGTGTATTCTTGTTTGTGTGTCTTATTGGGGTAATTCTGAAAATTACAGCTAGCAGGGCTATAGTTAAGAGTCAACAAACCAGCTTCTTCTTCATCATCTATTGCTCTCTGGTCCGTATTCGGTCCATGGCCTCCTCAATTGTCCTATTCCTTCGGTCCGTTTGTCCGAGGTTTAGGTTTCGGAACATCTTCCTTTTTATGGTGCAAGGTTGCTGGCCTTGCGACCAACCCGGAACCTGGAGGACCACGGTACCTGTCTTAGTCTGACCTCTCCTCCTCGACTAATCTGGCTAGGGAGGCCCTACCAGTAGCTATGCTACCGCCAGCATAGCTCTTGGGGTCACTGAGGTACACAAGCCCCACCACCACGACAAGGTGCAGCTAGCAGGGGTATAGTTAAGAGTCAGCAAACCAGCAGTGTGTGGCCTTGTAATCCTGGGGTCTCGGGTTCGATTCCCGGTGGTGCCCGAATTTATAACTTGTGTTGGGCAAGGCCGTGGTCTAGGCAATACGGAGATTTCCTCCGTTGCATCCCAACAATTACTCCATTCACACACAGAAGAAGGCAATGGATCATCTGCCAAGAACGTATATGAACAGGTCCCAGTCCGAGAAGAGAAAAGGATGGAAGGATCCTGTTCATATGGACCTGTCGTCAGACAGAACACTTTAAAAAAAAAACATAAATCCAGGTGGTAATAAATTTTATTATAATTGTTACCTTCAGCATGTGCTGAGGAGAACATTCAGACCTGACAGGAATGAAGTAACACAAGAACGGTAGAGCGGCACGAGATGTTGTTCAGGGGAAGGACCGACGAGGCAATGTCAGGTCAGGCCCATGTGGACATAACACCCAAGAATGTTGCAGAAGTGGAGGAAGCTGTGTCTGTGGATAAACACTGCAGCATTCATTCACTAGCAGTGCAATTCAATGTATGCATCAACACAGAATCATGTGATGCCTGGGATATTTTAAGGGGTGCACCCAATAGGTCCAACAAAAGCTACAGCACGACACTACTGGTGGAGCATTTGCAGTTCTACCAGACAGAGGGCAGTGATAACAAGTGATACAGCCACTTTGAACCCATAGCAAAAGCTTTAAGCATGTAACAGAAACATCCATCCTTCCCCCACCACAAGATATTCAAGTCCCAACAATCTGAAGGGAAGGTCATGCTGACTTGTCTGATATCACACGACTGCTGATGCTGGTGTTCATGGACCCTAACATCACCATAAACGACTAATCACTAAAGAAACACAAGGAAAATATTTTCTGACACTGTTCAGTATGGCTCTGCATACAATGCATTCACATACACAATACATTTAAATGAAAGAAAATTAAATATAAAAAACAGCAAAGGATAATATATTTGGAAACATGCACTCACTCTCTCTCTCTCTCTCTCTCTCTCTCTCTCTCTCTCTCCACCTTCACAAGCAGCAGTACAGGACTTTCCAGCACTGCAGCCTTCACATTCCACTTGAACCGATCTCCAAGAATACGGATGAGTGGACCCGTGATATGAACCACAGATGGCTGGAGAGCTTGAGCACTGGTCAGTTTTATCACTTCACCTAGGCCCTGTGCAGCCTGCTCTTTTATCTCAGGAAGCCCATTAAGAATAGCTTCACGAAAAATAGGAAGAATCGGCATGATGCCCTGCAAACAGAAAATGTAATCAATGGCCAATTTTTAGGCGCATTTGTAAATGAGAGTATGCATTTCAATCACGGGAAGCCCCTATAATAAAACCTTTCAGTTTATCATCAAAACTGAATGCTCAGTTTACTCCTATGCTCACTTTGAAGTAAATAAATAAAACAAAAGTCAGAAATTTAGAAAACAGTGATAATAACAACACTAACAATATAGCATCAACAATACAACTCTCTATTTAAATGCGCTAACTCAACGGCTACAGGAGAAAATTATAGATAAAACATACACAAAAAACAGAAAAAAGTGAAAACAAAACTAAATTAAATACAATGTCAGACAATGCATCTGGCATCCCAAAGGAAGGACCTAAAATCCATATTTCTATCCAGTAATTTTTATGGTGGCAATTTCCTATGCCTGTCATGTTTAAAGCTGTTACTTCACGGTTGTTTGACTCTCCATCATGTGTGCGTGGCGCCACTGCTGACAGTCCTCTTACTGGTAAGAGAACGCAGCTTGTTTCTTTGAACGCGTTCAGTCAGAGGATAGCGTAAGTTGTGGGCTCTTATGTCCTTTCAGATAATAAAGATTATTACTAGGCCAGATTTTAGAGGTGTTTCAATTTTTCATAAAAAAACAAATTGTGAATTGTAGATATAGCATACCTCAACATATGACAATAATATACCTTTGGTAAGCAAAAGCCAGGAAGCAAATCTTGTCCTTTTAAATCACTGACAGCAAAACGCACGGCCGGTCGTATGTCCCCAACATGAGTGGTTTGTTGGGAAGAGTCCAGAGTCTGTAAAACAAAAAGTATTCCAGCATAATACAGGAAGATTGAAAGGGAAGATTCGTGTCTACAATCGGAATACATAAAAAAATTTATATGCATTTCTTATAAGGGACATACAGTATTTGGATAAATACGGCATTAATCTTATAATGTTAGAAAATCAAATATGGCAAAAGTAAAATTTTTCTGCCTCTATTATTAAGCTCCACACCTTAGACATGTGGGGTGGTGGAGGTATATATCCATTCTTCCGTGTCCTCAGCAGTAGATAGAGGTGAGTGGCCAGCTTCATGCACCAACCACTTTACCTACCCCATAGGGAAAGGTTCCCTGGTACTTACCCACTGCAAAGGATGCTGTGTGCACCCTAGAGCCAGTCTGGATGCAGAGGATTAGGGGAAATTATTTTTCCCCTGCCAGGAACTGAACCTCTGTCATCCAGCTTGTAGCCAGTCACTATACAGAGACTGAGCTAACCCAGCTCCTCATAAAAATTAAATCTGAGAATTTAAATTAATCCCTACCACTTACATTTGCATAACCTAATTATTACACAGCATTCCTTAATTAAATAAACCAAACTGAATTACCAAATAAACAAATTAAATTTTACCTGTTGCTTTATATGGATATGAAACTTGGTATCTCACCCTAAAAAATGTATACATCAATCAACAACAAGGTGTTAACTGATGCACATACAATATAAGAGGGAGGGCACAATGCTTGGCACTCTTCATTAAATCAGGGAGAATAAGATGGGCAGGACGTAAACAATGCATGGGAGAGGTATGAAACACAAAATTTCATTCAAGAAACCTCAGCGAAGTTACTACCTGCGACACTTTGGCACAGATGACAAGACAATATTAAAATGGATATTAAGACAAAAACAGCGATGAGATTTAAATTGCATTCAACTAGCTCTGTACCTTGGTAACAGCACTGAGAACTTCCCATGCCATCTGAAACACATCAGAATTTGAGTCTGTGAACATAAGTATTAGGCCTCGCAGAAGCTGTGGCACATACTGAGAGTAGTCAGCATGAATGAGCCGACAGAAGGCGCAGAACGTCGGAGCTCCACCTTGTCTGACCGAGTGGACCCCATCAGCTGGTCCATGATTGTCCGAATACCAACTTCATCCGTCACTGACAGTATTCCAGCTCCTGCAGACAAGACCAACAACCAGGTTATGTTAAGATATGCATAAGCTGCACTCAACTTGAATTATCCGCCTGTTGTGAAAATGTAAAATAAATTAAGTTGGCCTGTTATGCCGAGGTCAGCCTCCACTCAGATTCAATTTCTATAACTTCAATCAAATTATCTTAATGTCAAATTTCTTCCCTTTAGCTTTCCTCCTTCTAGTTTCAATTCCCTATCAAAACACTTTTCCTAACCACATAAGTATATGATACAGAACAATCTCAGTATAATGAACTTCTGTGGACAGACAAATTATATTCGCTACAATCACATCTCATTACAATGATAGGCAATATTAATGAATATGACTGAAGTGTAGTTTTCTGAACGATTTCCAGCAACACAAAAAGTGCAATGACTATGTGCAGTTCGTTACAGTTATCTCTTTCCACCTTCTCATCACAGAAAGTGATCCCACATTCACATTTCATGCATAAATACAGTGTTACGCATACAGATTCATCTGCGCCAAAATGAATTCTATAAATTCCCGGTGAAACATCTTTTGAAAGCTGTCACCCTATCGCCGAAGCTGTGGTCCGAGCATATAGCAAAACACTTCACATACACTTTGAAAGGAATTTATATCTGTCCGCAATAAGTTTCACAACAATAAATTTCGTAATATGCTAAGCACCACTCCCACTTCTAGCATATCACTTTCATTCTTATGAGTTTCAACAAGCAATGCTTGTAAAAAAAACCCTTCTTTGATACATTCATAAACAGAATTATACCCTCCCACATTTTTCATATCCAATAATCTGTCTAAATATCAGATTTGTTGTATAAAGTGAAGCTTTCGTGGCGATGGAAGTTGATGAAAGACTCTCGGGTAACAAACCACCTGACGCGGCTTGGCACCCGAGAGTATTTCATCATCAGATGTGTTGTTTGCGCTGTAAGACCATGACTCTCCAAAGTCATGAGCTTACCAAGTAAGACAGCATGCTCTATTCATTTATTTAGTAGCCTACATTTATGAGTGAGATCATCAGATGTTTACCTGAGCCTGTGTTTCTGAAACAAAGCTTCTCATTCATTCTAGTAATAATAGCATCTTGAAAGTGTTTGCAGTTTCATTAATTGATGTCACATAACACCAGCCTGTTGCTGAAAAAGGGAGGCAGACTACAGATGAATGACGTATGCGGCAAATTGCATTGACGGGTTAAATAATGGCTCACCTGGGCCTCATGTGTTGTGCCTTGGGCCATAGACAGAGCTGCCAGAAGTGCAGATAATACTTTATAAGAGCTTCGCCTGCCACAGAGGCAAGAATTGATAAAGCCTTGGTGTTTACTCGTGGAGGAGCGATAAGCTGTGGAACAAGGTACGGCAGAACCACGCGTGACTTTATGGCCGTCACCTGCCGTAACCCCTCTAGCGCGGACTCTGCAACCTTCGGGTGTGGGTCAATCTGAAAAAGAAAAAGTTTTCAATACTCCTTAAAACAGAAACTGACATTCCTTCCCATATGTAACTTGCAACTATAAAATTTTCACCAAGCAAATGGACTCTAATCAGAGGTATTTATGCACTAGTACCACTGTAGAGATCTATAATGATTAAAAACACACATTTCCCTTCAAACATCTGAATTTACTCATTTTGTTATCCATTTCCAATTGCTCTTCGTATGAGATCCACACAGAAATCTTGAAACATACAGCTAAATAATATACAACTGACCAGTTGAAATAAGTATTTGTGCAAAACACAACATACGAAAAATATCATGACTGAAACTCACATATTTAACCTGTGTAACAACACTGCCCCCTGCCCTATCTTCTTGTCTACCAGTGAATATGGATGCCAAAGCAACGTATAGGCTTTAGCTTCATTCTGTCATGTAACACAAATAAAAGACAAAAGCTATTCACCCAGAGTGACATTAAATCTGAATTTGCAATGGCATACCAAATGGTTGAGCATTGCCGGAAGGATGTCATCGAGTGCTCGGCCTCACTTCTGGCAGCGGATCACACAGTGGGCACCATGTCTTTGCTGGTAGAAGCCATTATCTCTGAGAGACCAATACACACTCCCTGTCTCTGATCTGGTTGATCCGACTCCAACCCCTTCACCAGAATCGGAATGATCTCTGGCAGCACCCGTTCGCCTAGTTTCCGCACTAGATCTCCTAAAGTACGGGCTGCAACCTGTCACAAAAACAAATAAAATTGCTGATAGTTCTGACAGTTATTATTGAGTAAAGTGTGCTGCCTAAAATCATACCTTTTACGCAGCTCTTAATTGTAATAGTTAAAAAATACTTACTGCAGATCCTTGCTTTTGATACTGAAAAATAAACCTTGTGCTTTTTAGATAATTTATAACACTACTTTCTACACTTATACATCACAAAAACAAAAGAGAGGAGGAATGTGGCAACATAGTTCGAGATACTAACCCAGAATTTGAATCGTAAGACCAAGGAAAACCTGTGATACAAACACATCCTACTATACAGTGACATTTAGTAGTAGTAGCAGTATAGGATTTATAGATGCAGAACTGGCTCAAGATTGTCTCTAACAGCTGGTCTTGATAACATTCTTTTAATATAAAATCAGGTACTTGGTATTGAAGAAGCTGTAATTTATTGTACTGACCAGAAAAATAAGCGATTATGAAGCACACGTTTTACATTGTATTCAATTAAATACAGAATACATTAAAAACACTTTTCAAATAAATTTATGAACCTTAAAAAGAAACATAATCTTCTTCCTGTATCTACTGTCTCTGCAGTAAGCCATCGATTACAATGAACCAATTCAGGCTACAATGAAACTCGTTCAAAAGCCAAAACACTTCACTTCTAGGAAATCAAATGGTTTGGAACATGAACTATGAGAATGATCAGACAAGAGCATCCTACATGTTTGATTATGTGATAAAGCTCAAGTGTAAATTACCTTAAGTGGAGGTGAAGAGTCACTTGATAAAGTGACCAAAATGTCTGCAGAGCACAGGTCTTTGTTTTTACAATACTGTGAACAGCGGTAGAGCTGACACCTGTCACCACTGTACAATGACTGTCATTTACACGTACGAACAACGTGCACAATCTTACACATTCCTTTATTATTATTATTATTATTTAGTGTTCTGTCTTACGACAGGTCCATTGCTCTGCCCAAAAAGAGCTCTCCAGTTTTCCCTATTCTCGGCTTCTCGTTTTAATTCCTGGAACGTCATCTTCTTTCCTTGTTTAAGGTCGTCGGTTAGCTGTATCAGTCTTCTTCCCAGTCCTCGCTTTCCTTCAACCTGGTCTTCGGTGATATCACTCAGTAACCCATTCCTTCTCATAATATGTCCCAGCCAGTTAGCTTTCCTTCGTGTAATCGCCTGCAGAATGTTTCTTTGCTCGTTGACTCTCCTCAATACTTCTTCGTTGGTCACTCGATCCGTCCACCTGATCTTCTCTATTCTTCTCCAACACCACATTTCAAAACTCTCCAGGTATTTCTGTTCCTTCTTCCTGAGTGTCCAAGTCTTCCTTTATGGCAGTCTAAGTCACGCACCTTCGGAGGTCTCGCAGTTGGTTCGCACACAACCTGACAAAAGAGAAATCACATACTAATTACAGTATACATACGGTACTAGAATATATTTTCACTTTGTTACAATCTCAGTAAAGGGAATCTCAGTAGTAAATATGGTGTTTAATGACTGAATTCATTAACTCTGACTCCAAGTCTTCTCATTAGCTAAGTGCGTAATCCTACAGAATTGACACACTTTCAGTTGCCTCTTGCTGTAACCAATAACAATGCACTGTGCATATTGTTTCAATTACCAGGACCTATTCCATTTTAAGTACCACTAATAATACAACAATAAACTGATAACTAGTAGGTACTGCTGTATTACTGAACATTACATTTTGAAACTGTAAATTTCATGAAAAAAATTTAATAAGTAGCAGTAGTAGTACACAGTTTTAAACAAAAATTTAATGAAAATTCAATGATATGTGTTAACTCCATTAATTGCAATAATAGTTTCGTAGTATTTTCATATAATTCAATTCAATTAATTCAATTCAATTAATTTATTTACGTGTTTGCCAACAGCAAGAAGCCAATAACAGGCAAACACTGATAATATATACAATAATAGTGAAATAAAAATTAAAAATATTACACAAACGGATTAACTAAACTTATAAATATACAGTATTAAATATAACTGCCAAGTACAGGCAAACCCAAAATAGAAACAATATTAACACAGAGCAAAAAATGAAGGAATATAAATAAAAACAAATAATCCACGTAGGGAACACTAATATAATTGTAAAACTTTAAAAAATATAAAAAGACAGATAACCAAGCTAGATCATTTCCCTTGTTGAGAACGTTCGCTCAAGGGAGACAATGTTTGTGCTAAATACGTCCAAAGATTTACATACGTCATTTGCAGCGATGACGCACCTGGCTGAAGGACTATGCCTTAGTGCACTGCTCACACTAAAAGTAGAAAATTCTCTTATTTGCCTCGCCGGCACACGTAAACCAACAGCGTCCATAATGGAATGGCAATTTATTTTGCCCTTAAATACATTAATAAGAAATAACGCATCGAGATGTCGTTGTCTGGAATAAAGTGTTCTAAAATTTAAAGTAGATAGGATCAGTTCATATTTTCGGGGGATATTAAACTGGAAAAATCGGTAATTGCATAAACTGGCAAATTTTCTTTGAATATTTTCTAATTTATTAGAATCTGTCTGTGTAAGATTATTCCAAACGACCGAGGCATACTCAAGCTTTGACCTAATTAAAGCATTATATAAAACAACAAGGCTGTCTAGAGAGGAAAAATTATAAGTAATAAAACGAATAAGCCCTAAGGTCCTTAGTGCCTGGGAATGAACACAATTTACATGACAGTGAAAATACAGTTTACTGTCTAACAAAACACCAAGATCTTTTATACAATTTGTACGCAAGATTAAAAAGTCACTAACAATGTAATTAAAATGGATACTGTTGGTTTTACGTGTGAACGATATAATTTTGGTTTTCTCAATGTTTAGTTCCATATTGTTATCATTACACCACTCATGTACGGAATCGATATCTGCTTGAAGAGCTCTGCAGTCATGCACAGATTTAATATCGTGATATAGTTTCAAGTCATCGGCAAATAAGAGAAATTTAGAATACTTAATTTTGTCGCAAAGGTCGTTAATAAAAATATTAAATAAGAGAGGTCCCAAGGTAGAGCCTTGTGGAACTCCAGATAACACCGCGTAGAGAGAAGAAGACTGTCCTAAAATGCGAACAAAGGCAGATCTGGATGATAAATAACTTTGGAACCACTTGACATAAGGAGAAGATAGTCCAAATTTATTTAGCTTTTTCAAAAGAATAGAATGCGGGACTGAATCAAAGGCCTGCCTAAGATCAAAATACACAGAGTCGATCTGTCCCTGTGAACAAACCGACGGCTGAACATCATTAAGGTAGGTAACTAAATTGGTTACCGTAGATTTTTATTTACAAAAACCATGTTGACTGGGGTGTAATTTGAATTTGAAATAAAAGGAAAGGTGATCATGAACAATGCTTTCAAAAATTTTGGAGAGGTTATTAAGGATCGAAATAGGCCTATAGTTAGATACTAAGGCGCTGTTGCCTTTCTTAAAAATCGGCACAACAGCCGCTCGCTTCCATAACAAAGGAAAGTTCCCACTAGATAAACTAAGGTTGAAAATATGGCGTAAAAGAGGAGTTAAAATCTCAGAACAACCTTTTATGACGAAAGTCGGGATTTCATCGGGTCCGACGCATTTCGTCGAACGGAGATGACTAATTGCCCGCGTAACATCATCAACAGAGATACGAGGAATATTCAAAACATCAGAATAGGCGAAGTCAGAACTAGTCGTAACATTAACGCAAGAAGGGGAGTTAAAAACAGAACGAAAGCGGTCAGCAAAAGCCTCAGCGATTGCCTGGGGTTCCGTGATAAAACTGTCTCCAACTTTAATTTGTGTAATCGACTGGTCTTTCTTTTTGAAATTAGAAATATATTTCCAAAAGTGCTTTGGTTGGGTTTTCAAATTTTCTTCAATAGTTTTTAACCAAACCAATCTATCTGATTTAATAGTCAATTTAACTAGTTTACGATAGTGAGAAAAAACGCTATAATGATAATCAGATTTAGATTTTTTGAATTTCTTAAGAGATGCATTCTTCTTTCTAATGTAATAGACAAGAGTTTTGGAAAACCAATGAGGAAATGCAGAATTTCTGGGTTTTACAAGGGGAATAGCTAGACTGATGGCCTTCGACACAGTAGCCGTGAGATTATTAACTGCAGCATCAACCGAGCTTTCATTAAGAACGCAAGACCAGTCAGAGTTTTCTAGGGTATGGAAAAGTAATAAGTAGTCTCCTTTCCCGTAATTGCGTCGAGGAGTAAGCGAGGTATGTTGATAGTCAAGACTTAGTTTAAGATTAATACAAAATTAATACCATTTTATAGTGATTCAAAGTCCTATAATAACAATTGAATGAAATGAAATGAAATACATCAAAATTCCTATTCTACACAGTATCGAAACCAGAAAACATCATTCTCACTGCTGTGAAAACCTTTCATCTCACATGGTATTTTATGTTTAACACAAAATAAAATATTCTTTATCCTATTAAATACAAGGTATTAAAATACTGTACTACTGAACAAACTATATATCTTGAGCAGTAAGGTAACTGCAGGGTGGCTGTTGCGAATTCAAAACCTAGCAATGGTTTTCACGAAACCATCTGGGCACACGCGAGAATAGCCTAGCTCTGTGTGGCTCCGGCTCGATCCCAGCGGACAAAGAGTTGAATTGTGGCACAGGGATCGATAACATGGATTACTCACTGTAAGTTTAAACAACATTCAGTCTTTGTGGAACGCTATTTACAACAGTAGTACATGACGAGACAATTATAAACGGTTGTTGAGAGGAAGCAGTCACGACTTACATTATAGCACCAGTATGAATGATGACATCTGTCAGTATTAATTAATTTCAGATTCTGATTAGAATATTAAGCATACTCTATGTATATGTCATCAGGCACCAATTTTTGTTATGATTTAAAATCATTTGTCTGGTTTAACAGACATCCAAAAATCCTATCCAATTATAAATGCTATATAACATGTTCAAAAAGTTTTGCACCTGCAAGAACCAGTTACAGGTATAGCAAATTAAAGCATATTTTTTTAAAAAATGGCTGTCCATTTCAAATATAGGAATACAGCATTTAAACCAGAGGTTATCAACCCACAGCCCCCCTGATGTGTTTTGTACAACCCATATGCATTTTTGTGATCTTCTGGTTTTTATCAGTCTGTATGATAAAACTGGTTACAACCAAGATTAAATACTTAGCCGAATACAACTGTTGACTTATTGGCTACATGAAATGCACAGCGAATTTTGTGATTGGTAATAACAGTGGCTACATCACAGTACTTGCATGATGGTGGCCCATGTAACATCATCATTTCCTTGTACTATTAACTTCCAAAGACAAAGTAAACATAGCAAATAGACACATACATCTTTTATATAGGGGCTTCACATATGAAGGCATGCCTTCAGTGCACTGCTGACATTACTTGTCCAATTTGAAGCAAACAATCTCAAACATCATTTTATTAAAAGACATAAAAGCACGGGAAATAGAAAAGTTATTCAGAAATATTTTTTGTGCCTTAATGTCCAAGTGCTTAAATTGTGTTGTTAATTCTGTTTCCATGGATGAAAGTACAGATGCTACAGACACTGCGCAGTTAGCCATTTTTCCTTGTTGGGTTGAGGGAAATATTCAAATCATGGCAGAACTGGCTGCGTTAGTCCCCCTTAGGGACACTTCACAGACACTGCTTTGCAGAACACCTTGAAGACATGTCATGTCTGCCCTACCTACATTTCAGTTCAGTTCAAACCTTATTTCTCTATACCCCTGCTAACCTTTAATATATAACAAACCTTGTTGGCACTATGAACTCTCTCCGGGTCACAATTAAAATCGCGTGAAATGCTGCTACAATGCCAAACATCCAATACTAATTTATATTTATTTTAATAAATGTGACACAGAGACACGAAGTGAGCACATGCTGTTGGAAAAATGGTGCCGATAGACTTGCTCGACGCAGGGTTGCCACAAACCTCCAATTTGTAAAAAAACGCAATATCTGCGAAGCGCAATAAAACGAGGCATGCCTGTATATAAAAGACACATAATAAAAAGTTTCGAGAGAAAGTAATTTAATTAATGACTGCAACTTGTATTTTAAAAAATTCAACTCTTTGGTAATTAGAAAGATATGTAAAATGCTAAATGTAGGAAATAAAGGATAAGTTGTGTCTGTGACTACAATTCATTCCATGAGAGCGTACTTTAGGCTCTAGGATTAGCCCCATGCATTGTAGACGTATAGCACCGGCTGGAGGATCGTAGCTTCACACTGTAGTTGCTTTACATCTTGGGGAGAGAGATACCAATATCCACCGTAGATGAGACTGGGCGGCCCCAGAACCATTCTGCAAATCGTGGCGAAGAGCAATATATGAAACAAAATATCTCCACACTATTTCTTATAGTAGAATTTGTGTGCTGAACTGTCATCCTAAATCATGAGCCTTGTGGGAGAAAATCAATCTATTTATCTCCCAGGTAAAGACTGTGCTTAGAAACTTAGTGTTCATTCGTTTGTTTTCTCAAACAATAAGGATGTCTGATGCACTATTCAGTCCCTGTGTAAAGGTATGTCAGATCACCACGTCTAAACTTGTTCAGTTTAGAGATGATGTTTGTCTGGTATGTGCTAACATACAGGTTGTATTCAAACACTTCCACTTTGTAAGGTTTCTCCTCTGTAAAAGTAAAAAAAGAATTTACATTTTTCTGATGTCAGACATGACGAGTGCTACACAAGTAAGATTTAAGAAGTATATTTATGCTATGGAGAATAGTATTACATTCACTGAAGTAACATTTTCAATAGAAAGTAATGTGCCAGCTTGCTTTCTGAGTCTTTAAAGAAGAATCATTCATAACTTAATAAATATATCTTAGTTTGCTCACACTTATGTTTTGAACTCTATAGATGTAAAACGAAAATCCAGAGCAAAATGTGCAGATTACTTTCACACTAATGGCCAAAAGCAAGAAACTTAAAACAATCAAAAGCAGCTCTAAGGAACTACAAATCTGTCGCAATAAACAACGTAAAGTAAATTAAGCCATTAATTTGATTAAAGATGGCTGTCTTCTGGGTTGATGCGCCATGTAGTCTGGTTGACGCGATCACCATAATGATGGAGGCAACAAGGACCTCTGAAACGTCGGGAACCTTCTACCAGACAACACGGCGCAACAACCCAGAAGACAGCCATATTCACACTCACTACCATAAAAATAACAAATCCTACATAAATTAGATCCTTTGGAATCCTGTCACGATACTCAGACTTACTATGTGGGAATCTTCTGATGACGTGACGATCTCGTCCACCGAGATCTACACTTTCTATAGTACATGCTTAGGGATCAGTCCAATATAGTCTTCTAGCTGGGTAGTCTACTGCAGGTCCAGTTGGCCACTGTTCCATTGTATCCACAAGTGAATAACGCCCAGTTCCATCCATATACGCTGAATCAATACGACCATTCACACCGGAACATAAGCCTATGAGAAATAACAAAAAAATTCTGTATTCATAGTTGGCACATATCCTGCCACTGTATAATGACTGTAGGGTGAAACGGGACCAAGCTGAAAATCCTGAAGATAACAGACCACTAAAAAATGAACAAATAAGTTGCAGTCTTGAACAAGATATTGTGTGTTGTAGTGAAAGGGTTTTCCCAGCCTGCTAGAGTCGTTCAACTTCAGTAGTGAAGAGAAGAAATTATGTGCAAGAATGCAAGGAAACTCCAAATAGACCTGCTATAAACAAGCTGGTTGCTTAAATTGAAATTACTGGGACCATTATCAAGACGATTTGTGTGTACACACACAAACACAAAGGCATCCAAAACACCAGAAAATATTGCACATTGTTCATAGTCTTTCTCGACAAATTAAAACAATTATCAATATAAAGGATTTGAGGTTCTCATCATGACATATTAAGATGACTGTCTTCTGAGATGTAGCACTGTGTAGTCTGGTATATCAGTCAGCATCTACCAGACTACACGGTACTACAACCCAGAAGACAGCCATCTTCATGCTCACTGCCATGAGACTCTGAAATCCTACTTTTTTTCAATCAACATTTCCATGACCAATTTCTGAAAAATCAGTTTCCTGCACGTTTTTCTTATGGCTGGTACTGGCCAGTGTACTCTTCAAAACTCAACCCATATGCAATTTCTTCTTATAATACTGTTTACAGGAATAATCCGCAACACAACTCAAGATCTGAAGCTGCTATCGGCACCGATGAACAAGCTTCGGTTGGCGTAATGCAACAGTACCAAAGACAACTGCAGTTTTATAAACTGACGGTGCACGTACCAAAATTGTTTTCATTTGACTTGCACTCTCGAGGCTGCTGTGTTCAGGAACATGAAACGTGATTATGTTTGTCACATAATTTGGTAAATATATGCAATTAGAAGTCCAGCATCTTTTGGAAACAACCCGAACAAATGGTTCAGTGTTTAGCATTTAATGAACTTATGCAACAGTAATGCTGTAAAGTCAGTCTTCAAGAATGTTATAAAGAAGCGTGAGATTCTGCTGCCTTCACTAGAGTTTCACACTTTACAGTGCATCATTAACTAATTAATCTATGTGGTAGAAATCACCGATCAAGTCACGTGTGTAAAACACACAACTTTACCCAGTTTGACGGCCCACAACGATGTCATGAGGTCGATCCAGCTCGGTGTGTACGAGTGTACGTTTCTTATCTCCAGTTAATTCAGAGACCATAATCACATCAAGTCCTGCATCTACCTAATACACAGGCATGCCCACCCAGTTCAAAGCAATGCCCCTGTGGGTCTACCAAGTTTGATGCCTGAAAACAAACATATACATTCACTTCTGAAATGGCTGATCAGGAGACGGATGGATTCAAAACATTCTATACCATTTGCAGGTAAATGAATTCCCACTGCTTGGATTGTTGAAACATATTCGAGACAAAAATTCAGAATGAGCAACACAATGAGAAATTCGGAGCCCTCTGTGCAAGCAACATACTGCTCAGATTTTTCAAAACCTAAGAAAGTTGGACTTAGTTAAATTTCTGTCACTATAAAATGTTGGTGTCATGTATTCAAGAAATGCCTGTTTCAATAAAATGTAGTTGTAATAAATATACAAACTAACGTCATTAATGTGATAACCAAGAACGATAAATTGGTTATGTGACTGGCTACTGGCTATCCTCCCAAGTGAGGCAAGGCCTTTCCTGTTTGCAACCACCTGCAGAATGGCTTAAGCTAACCACTCACCACATTTAGTGACCTGGTGCCAAAATATTAGATTACTTCTCAACTCCCACATCTTCATTGCATGGTGCTTAGATTTACGAGAAACTTTAACTTCTTTAAAGTTTGTTGGGAGATGATATTTTTATAATTACCTTCATTATATTGAGATACAGTTGTGTAATATAGGGAAGGCAGAGGAAAAAGTCTCTCAAAGATATATCTTTGCAATGTAAAACAAAATTACAAGGCTGTCAATTTCGGAATTCTAACCCTGGAGAAACTTCAGAAAATAATGAAAACCTACAGTCGGGATAGCTTCTGGATTCAAGTCCCAAATAAAGATGGTTTCTGTAGCTCGCGAACTAAACCCAATAGAAGAATGGTACCATGACAAAAGTTTGTGTTTCGATAAGATTACAGACACCAAAACCACCTCCAACAACAATAATAAAATAAACAAAAGGAAAAACAACAATGTCTGTAGGCATAGCAGCAATAGCCATAACAATGACCACTTGGACCATTGTTGCTGAAAAATGTGAGACATGGATGAGCATGCTACAGCGTACCATTCAAATTTCAGGCTACAAAGTTTCACATCTGTTTAAATTTCATGTAAGTTACAGAAAAGTATCAGATCCTTAAAACACTTGCTAATCGCCTACCACAATGATCAAGTCATCTCGCTGCACTCTCCGCGACTGGGGTTTGATTCGATGTTGAGGACAAATCATAGAAATAAGACCTCCTGATCATCTTGCCGTGGTGGTCAGACCAGAATGTAGTTTGGATTTGTTACATCCCATAATATATCCACTGACTCCACTTTTTGACCACGGTCATTAAATGATTTGCTAAGGGCATAGATTAGAGAGTTTTCAACAGGTTTGTACGTATTCAAGTCTCTTAGATCCATTTCAGCAGCAACAATGAAGTGGGCAGGTTTTCCTGGAAAGCGCAAACGTTAAACATGAATTTGACGTAAGATGTGTCAGTCTTCATTTGCCTACATTTGGAAAGAATGAAAAATTACATGTACGTATACATCAGAATTACCTGCAGAAAATCAAAATCTTTTTACATGTACATATCCTCCTCTGGTAGACTTAGAAACCAAGTTTTACACCCATACAGAACTACAAGTAAAATGTTAGTTTCACATATTTTAGTTAACTTGTATTTAGATAGGATGAAAAAGAAGATTTTTTAATAAAGTTATATCTGATGAATAAAAATACAAGGGGATAAGTTAAGAGAGCACAGAAGCTGTCATCAGCAATCAATTAGACAAATCATGATGCCCCTCAGCCCTAAAATATTTCTGCGTTTGTCTCGACAGAAATGAGGTCTTGAAGACCTGATATTGAACTAAATGTTACCTCTCGCAAAACAAGTCCTGTTCCTCGATGTTCCTTCCCCTACGAAACCTGGAGCGCAGTGGCAAGAAAAGTCTCCTCCCTTCTTTTCTACACAGCTCTGTGAACAGGTTCCAAAATAACATGGTGGTAGAATGCAGTCTTCTTCATCAGAACTATCTCCAGAGTCATTAGATCCATCACAGCGGAATTTGCTGCTAACGCAGTTCTTGTCAGCACACTTGAATTGATCAGTACCACAGTGGCCAGACTGTCGACCTGCAAACAAATGACCATGTAGCTTGCAAAGATTCTACACAGATTCGTATGTGATCCTTACTAAGTGTAGCAGGCACATAAACAGAAATGACGAAAATTTCTTCAAACTTATGTCTCCCTGCTCCCTATAAAAAGAGAATAAATAAAACAGACAAAAGATAAAGGAAGAAACAATATAATTCGGTTCAAAATACGTACAATACCTTTAAATACTTATGTGATAAAGCTTTCTCCATCAAGAAATACAAATATAAGTTTGTATGATGTAAAACTTTCATGGCAACTAAGTATAATGAATTCTTCTCAGGCTACCGGCCATGTCAGGTCCCCAGGGTACTGAACTCCATACCCTCTGGATTAGGATGAGTGCTACACAAGTAAGAATTAAGAAGTATATTTATGCTATGGAGAATAGTATTACATTCACTGAAGTAACATTCTGAATAGAAAGTAATGTACCAGCTTGCTTTCTGAGTCTTTAAAGAAGAATCATTCATATATCTTAGTTTGCTCACACTTATGTTTTTGAACTCTATAGATGTAAAACGACAAATCCAGAGCGAAATGTGCAGATTAGTTTCACACTAATGGCCAAAAGCAAGAAACTTAAAAAACAATCGAAAGCAGCTCCAAGGAACTACAGATCTGTCGCAATAAACAACGTAAAGTAAGATATTGTAGATGTGTCATATTGTGATTTATTTAAATAGTATTAAAAATATATTAAAATTAGCCGTCAATCACAATATAAAATAATTAAAAGATTAAAATATCATTTTACGTTCCTTATCGAGTACTCGATTTACATGTGGAACATATACGACATGTTTCGACTATATATAGCCATCATCAGGTGTTATGTTATAAATCAGTAAATCAGTAAAAATCAGTAATTCAGTTGAAAAGTTTATAACATAACACCTGATGATGGCTATATATAGTCGAAACATGTCGTAAATGTTCCACATGTAAATCGAGTACTCGATAAGGAACGTAAAATGATATTTTAATCTTTTAATTATTTTATATTGTGATTGACGGCTAATTTTAATATATTTTTAATACTATTTAACGTAAAGTAAATTAAGCCATTAATTTGATTGAAGATGGCTGTCTTCTGGGTTCACGCGCCATGTAGCCTGGTTGACGCGATCACCATAATGATGGAGGCAACAAGGACCTCTGAAACGTCGGAAACCTTCTACCAGACAACACGGCGCAACAACCCAGAAGACAGCCATATTCACACTCGCTACCATAAAAATCACAAATCCTACATAAATTAGATCCTTTGGAATCCTGTCACGATACTCAAGACTTACTATGTGGGAATCTTCTGATGACGTGATGATCTTGTCCACTGAGATCTACACTTTCTATAGTACATGCTTAGGGATCAGTCCAATATAGTCTTCTAGCTGGGTAGTCTACTGCAGGTCCAGTTGGCCACTGTTCCATTGTATCCACAAGTGAATGACGCCCAGTTCCATCCATATACGCTGAATCAATACGACCGTTCACACCCCAGTCAGACCGGAACATAAGCCTATGAGAAATAACAGAAAAATTCTGTATTCATAGTTGGCACATATCCTGCCACTGTATAATGACTGTAGGGTGAGACGGGACCAAGCTGAAAATCCTGAAGACAACAGACCACTAAAAAATGAACAAATAAGTTGCAGTCTTGAACAAGATATTGTGTGTTGTAGTGAAAGGGTTTTCCCAGCCTGCTAGAGTTGTTCAACTTCAGTAGTGAAGAGAAAAAATTATGTGCAAGAATGCAAGGAAACTCCAAACAGACCTGCTATAAACAAGCTGGTTGCTTAAATTGAAATTACTGGGACCATTATCAAGAAGATTTGTGTGTACACACACAAACACAAAGGCATCCAAAACACCAGAAAATATTGCACATTGTTCATAGTCTTTCTCGACAAATTAAAACAATTATCAATATAAAGGATTTGAGGTTCTCATCATGACATATTAAGATGACTGTCTTCTGGGATGTAGCACTGTGTAGTCTGGTATATCAGTCAGCATCTACCAGACTACATGGTACTACAACCCAGAAGACAGCCATCTTCATGCTCACTGTCATGAGACTCTGAAATCCTACTTTTTTTCAATCAACATTTCCATTGACCAATTTCTGAATAATCAGTTTCCTTCACGTTTTTCTTATGGCTGGTACTGGCCAGTGTACTCTTCAAAACTCAACCCATGCAATTTCTTCTTATAATACTGTTTACAGGAATAATCCGCAACACAACTCAAGATCTGAAGCCGCTATCAGCACCAATGAACAAGCTTCGGTTGGCGTAATGCAACAGTACCAAAGACAACTGCAGTTTTATAAACTGACGGTGCACGTATCAAAATTGTTTTCATTTGACTTTCACTCTCGAGGCTGCTGTGTTCAGGAACATGAAACGTGATTATGTTTGTCACATAATTTGGTAAATATATGCAATTAGAAGTCCAGCATCTTTTGGAAACAACCTGAACAGATGGTTCAGTGTTTAGCATTTAATGAACTTATGCAACAGTAATGCTGTAAAGTCAGTCTTCAAGAATGTTATAAAGAAGCGTGAGATTCTGCTGCCTTCACTAGAGTTTCACACTTTACAGTGCATCATTAACTAATTAATCTATGTGGTAGAAATCACCGATCAAGTCACGTGTGTAAAACACACAACTTTACCCAGTTTGAGGGCCCACAACAATGTCATGAGGTCGATCCAGCTCGGTGTGTACGAGTGTACGTTTCTTATCTCCAGTTAATTCACATCAAGTCCTGCATCTACCCAATACACACGCATGCCCACCCAGTTCAAAGCAAAGCCCCTGTGGGTCTACCAAGTTTGATGCTTGAAAATAAACATATACATTCACTTCTGAAATGGCTGATCGAGAGACGGACAGATTCAAAACATTCTATACCATTTGCAGGTAAATGAATTCCCACTGCTTGGATTGTTCAAACATATTCGAGACAAAAATTCAGAATGAGCAACACAATGAGAAATTCGGAGCCCTCTGTGCAGACAACATACTGCTCAGATTTTTCAAAACCTAAGAAAGTTGGACTTAGTTACATTTCTGTCACTATAAAATGTTGGTGTCATGTATTCAAGAAATGCCTGTTTCAATAAAATGTAGTTGTAATAAATATGCAAACCAACGTCATTAATGTGATAACCAATTAACTTGTACATGGGCATAAAAAACCAAGAACGATAAGTTGGTTATGTGACTGGCTACTGGCTATCCTCCCAAGTGAGGCAAGGCCTTTCCTGTTTGCAACCACCTGCAGAATGGCTCAAACTAACCACTCACCACATTTAGTGACCTGGTGCCAAAATATTAGATTACTTCTCAACTCCCACATCTTCATTGCATGGTGCTTAGATTTACGAGAAACTTTAACTTCTTTAAAGTTTGTTGGGAGATGATATTTTTATAATTACCTTCATTATATTGAGATACAGTTGTGTAATATAGGGAAGGCAGAGGGAAAAGTCTCTCAAAGATATATCTTTGCAATATAAAACAAAATTACAAGGCTGTCAATTTCGGAATTCTAACCCTGGAGAAACTTCAGAAAATAATGAAAAACTACAGTCGGGATAGCTTCTGGATTCAAGTCCCAAATAAAGATGGTTTCTGTAGCTCGTGAACTAAACCCAATAGAAGAATGGTACCACGACAAAAGTCTGCGTTTCGATAAGATTACAGACACCAAAACCACCTCCAACAACAATAATAAAATAAACAAAAGGAAAAACAACAATGTCTGTAGGCATAGCAGCAATAGCCATAACAATGACCACTTGGACCACTGTTGCTGAAAAATGTGAGACATGGATGAGCATGCTACAGCGTACCATTCAAATTTCAGGCTACAAAGTTTCACATCTGTTTAAATTTCATGTAAGTTTCAGAAAAGTATCAGATCCTTAAAACACTTGCTGATCGCCTACCACAATGATCACGTCATCTCGCTGCACTCTCCGCGACTGGGGTTTGATTCGATGTTGAGGACAGATCATAGAAATAAGACCTCCTGATCATCTTGCCATGGTGGTCAGACCAGAATGTAGTTTGGATTTGTTAGATCCCATAATATATCCACTGACTCCACTTTTTGACCACGGTCATTAAGTGATTTGCTAAGGGCATGGATTAGAGAGTTTTCACCAGGTCTCTTAGATCCATTTCAGCAGCAACAATGAAGTGGACAGGTTTTTCCCTGGAAAGTGCAAACATTAAACATGAATTTGACGTAAGATGTGTCAGTCTTCATTTGCCTACATTTGGAAACAATGAAAAATTACATGTACGTATACATCAGAATTACCTGCAGAAAATCAAAATCTTTTTTACATGTACATATCCTCCTCTGGTAGAGTTAGAAACCAAGTTTTACACCCATACAGAACTACAAGTAAAATGTTAGTTTCACATATTTTAGTTAACTTGTATTTAGATAGGATGGAAAAGAAGATTTTTTTAATAAAGTTATATCTGATGAATAAAAATATTTATGACAAAAAAAATACAGTCCAACAACAAGTGGATAAGTTAAGACAGCACAGAAGCTGTCATCAGCAATCTATTAGACAAATCATGATGCCCCTCAGCCCTAAAATATTTCTGCGTTTGTCTCGACAGAAATGAGGTCTTGAAGACCTGATATTGAACTAAATGTTACCTCTCGCAAAACAAGTCCTGTTCCTCGATGTTCCTTCCCCTACGAAACCTGGAGCGCAGTGGCAAGAAAAGTCTCCTCCCTTCTTTTCTACACAGCTCTGTGAACAGGTTCCAAAATAACATGGTGGTAGAATGCAGTCTTCTTCATCAGAACTATCTCCAGAGTCATTAGATCCATCACAGCGGAATTTGCTGCTAACGCAGTTCTTGTCAGCACACTTGAATTGATCAGTACCACAGTGGCCAGACTGTCGACCTGCAAACAAATGACCATGTAGCTTGCAAAGATTCTACACAGATTCGTATGTGATCCTTACTAAGTGTAGCAGGCACATAAACAGAAATGACGAAAATTTCTTCAAACTTATGTCTCCCTGCTCCCTATAAAAAGAGAATAAATAAAACAGACAAAAGATAAAGGAAGAAACAATATAATTCGGTTCAAAATACGTACAATACCTTTAAATACTTATGTGATAAAGCTTTCTCCATCAAGAAATACAAATATAAGTTTGTATGATGTAAAACTTTCATGGCAACTAAGTATAATGAATTCTTCTCAGGCTACCGGCCATGTCAGGTCCGCAGGGTACTGAACTCCAGTACCCTCTGGATTAGGATGAAGATGGTTCTTGAAACCCAACACAGCTGGTAGCCAGAGAGGAATTTATTCTACACATAGTTTTTCTTGTATAAATCAGTCTCACCTGCTTCATTTTGATAAATGGAAGAAGTCTATACTCTTAATCTGTAGCTCTCATATAAAAATAACTGAATACATTTTCCTGTTTTAAATTTTCATATGTAAATTTATAAAAGTAATTAATGTTTCTACACATTATTTTCTCTTTCTGTGCGCACACATATATATATATAACAACTAACCAACTACCGAACTCCATGAAACAGAGTCCTCTTCTTGACAAAGTATTGGTATGCTCAAGAAATTTCCGACCCTTTATGGAAGCTGAAGATTTGCTACTGTCTTGACAACAGTCTACTATCAGTCGCTGTCAAAAAAGAAAATATAATGGTAATTTTTTCATAATTTCTAGTGTGACCTAAAAGGAATATAATAGCCAATCTTTACAGTATCACCCAAGCACCAACAAAATAAAAAAAGCTATGGATATCGTATCACTTACTGGTGTAACTTGTCATACTGAAGATGGCTGACTTTCGGGTTGTAGCACTGCATAGTTTGGTAAAAAGTTTACCAGCGTTTCAGAGATCCTTGATGTCTCCATCATCATGGCAAGGAGTAAGCCAAGTTGCTCTTGGTCCTGACGATGGGGGCAGCAAACACCTCTGAAATGTCGGCGAACTTCAGACATTTCCTCGAATATCTGATATTAATAAATACTATATCCTAATTCATAATAGTCTTTTGAATCACGTATTGAAAAACATGTTTGCGAGACAGAACGCACCATTTTAAAAAAAATTTATATACACTGAGTTTCGTCTGAGTTATCACCACAATCATCATCCCCCATCACAGTGCCAAGACTGGCTAATACACTGTTTATTTTGGCATGTGAACTGATAGTCTGGACATGACTCATTACAACTGGCTTCAACAGAACCATCACTGCAGTCTGTGTCTCCATCACATTTCCATTCTCTATTAACAAAGATTTGGCATAATAACTGTGGCATACTAAAATGCACACGTCATTTCCACAGGAATAAAAACTGATATTACAAAAATTCCTATTACAATTCAGATGGAATGTACCACTTCAAATCTAAGATGGATACCAGCCATGATGAAGGATATTTTCTGTGGTTTTCCTTGCTCTCACAAAGAAAGTGGCAGAGAACAAGTACAACTTATAACAAGAAGTACATTATAGTGAACAAAATCATTGGAACCATCAATTTCTTAAGGTTATGTATGTAGAAAAATGTAGTCTGCATTTGAGTAAACTTAACCAAGCCAAATGTCAGCCAATGAGAAATCATACGATTTCCCGTGCTGTAACGCAGAAACCGATTTTCATTTTCTTCAACCCAGCTGCACTATTTCTCTCACATTGTCCACATGTTTCCAATAGTAACACTGCCAGGAATGCATCCGTCAAGAATAACATTATTAATCTGTAGTGCCAAAGCCAGATAATCCACATAAAGTCAAAATGTCTTAAAACGGTCAAGCATGAAGTCTATATTCTTAAGATCCGACTAAATATAAATAACTCCATCTTTAATTTTACTGTCAAAACTATTAGTAAACTGAACTTATCATATATGTATTACATCTTCATAACAGAGAGACAAGAAATGTTATTAGATAGAAACAAATCATATTATAAAGTATACATTAAAATGATGCACCAACAGCGATACTAAGACTCACGTGCATTATCCATAACGACGTCTGTCACACAGATAACACGCATTCAACTTATCTAAATCACCCATATGTGGAACGAGTCATAGTACAATAAAAATACAGCAGGCACACAACTTAGGAACACAAAAACAGAACAAAGAAGCAACTGAGAGTACAATACACTTTGAACTATACATGATTTTTAATTGTTTAATATCAAAATACCACAGGTTTCAATGTAATAAAAACTTCCTAATATACTTTGAGGATTGCAACTGGTCTGTGAAGATCATACTCACTCTTATGTTGACTTTACAACAACAACAACAACAACAATAAGCTTCTCCAGAATAAATTCATGATAAAAATCAACTTTCTAAGTAAGTCTGAATCCAATTTTTGTTACAGTCAAACTGAAAAGAATACAGAAAAAATTTAATTTCACTGTTTGCTACATGCCAGAACAAAATTCACAGTAATCGTGCAGACGAGAGTATAGAATGAATTCATGTTATTGAACTTTTGTGCATTGGAATTGCCTTTATATTTTAATAAGGAAAAAATAAATCCTAGTTCCATAAATTTGTGAAAGATGATGAGGGAGAAACACATATTCATTGGAGGAAGCTATAAGATACCAAATTAACTAAACATGGTGTACATCAGGACAATATCCAGCCATAACATTCCTACCATAAATCAACGACTCCCACAAACCTTAGTAGAATCACTAATATATATACAATGCAACAGTTGTTACCTCTGCTTCCTGTTCATGCCTTATAAATCTGAGACTGCGATATAATCTTCCCTTGCATCTGCCCAAAATAGTTCATTTGCTTCATATGAGATGGTCAGAGCATTTGGCCAGCCCAGTGAATCATTGGTGTGAGCCATCCATTCCAGCCTTTCAAATATCTCCCCAGTCTGTCCAGTACATGCAACTGTAAAAAAACAAAATTGTTTTTACACAAGGGAACTCATAATAAGCCAAAAAAAATCATATTTCTTATTCTAATTCCAGAGGAAGGTACAATTCCCATTAAAAATATGACAATTAAGATATAAGTTGTTTACATGAAAGTAAGGATCATGTCTGCTGGCAGGCTTTAGTGTTGTTGGTGTTGGACCTGCAAGTTCTGCTACCAGTGAGTTAGTTAGATAGTATATAGATAAGAAGTATGCTATTTAACTCATGCAACTTACAACACTGTTTCTACTCCAGTAGTTTATAAGCTCTATACCAATAAAACATTTCTGATGAGAAACCATCTACATTTGAGTTCACGTAACAAACCTGAAGGCAACAAAAATTAGCAAACCTGAAATACCTTTTTGCATAAGATATGCAGCTACAAAGATTACGAACTGTTTTGTGACCATTTTTGTCATGTATTTGAATTATGATATGCCGCATACCTCAAGCTTTCCAACATACCACAGCACATGAAAACAGTTTCGAGGTCTCCGCCCCACTCTCCAATTAAAACCATTCTTGCCCGCCGGTTATTGGCCTACCTGCAGACATTCTAAAGTACCCTTTCTCACGAAACGTAGCCGCCAAGTTGTGACGTCACAGCCAAAGCCCACTAAACGCGAATGCCTGATCGGTAACACCAGTGGTACAAACCTCTCAAAAATCATTACCGTATGCACACTGGTGAGAAGCCTTTGAATGCAATGCAAAGTTCTCACTCAGTGCATCGTACAACACACATGGAAATGAAACAGTACAAATGTGATAATGCGATGTTTGCAACAAGAACTTTTCAAGGAATGATGATTTGAAGAAACATTATCGCACTCATAAGTATGCAATAAACATTTCTCACAGAAAGAAAATCTTGTGATACACGGTTTTATCCATACAGGTAAAAAGCCTTACACTTGTGAAGTATATAATAGAAGTTTTTCTCAGGGCGGACATCTCAACGCGCACAAACGCATACACACAGGGGAAGAAACCGTATAATTGTGATGTATGCAATAAGTAGTTTCCAGTGCGAGAAAAACTGAGAAGGCGTTATGGTATCCACACGGGGTGAAACCATATGGTTGTGTTGTATGTGAATGAAGCTTCACAGAACTTGTCAATCTTAAAAGTCATCTTTCTCGTGTGCATACTGGTTGAAATACCAAGTAGTGGAGAAGTGATGGAGTGAATAATTTAAACTTCAAAGACTTTGTTTATGTTGTAAATATTACCCGTGAGATTTTTGCTACAATGTGGCAAGTCAGTGTTTGGAAAATAGCTTATTTTCTATGCGTTTATATCATCAGATAAAAATACATAATGAGCTATGCAGCGTTGTGGTACGTACGCACATGTACAGAGAAGTCCTGTCAAAAGGCTACGGCCTTCATAAAGGAAATAGCACGGGGTTCAAGATGTCCACCAGAGATTGCACTTTGTGACTTTGCAGCAGCTGTTAGAACCAATGTTGTACAACATTCCGATATATTTTTTGAATAATGTGGAGTGTTGTGTGACAAAACATGAAGGAATTCTGTTATTTTTATATCATCATCCAGGATATCAGCAACTCCTTGAAATATCTTCTTGTTACCTAAATTGCTAGGATACCCAGCTCATAATTTGTAGAATTCAATTTTGTTAATTTGCATTCTACATCTTCAGGTGTGTCTTGTAACATATTATCAATGAAGTTCAGAAAGTCAGTATATTGTAAAGTGTACTCCTTTCCAAAATCTTGATTCTCTTAATATCAATTAATTTATAAGACCTTACTGGACATGTGTCTGTACACAAAATACTGTATATACACATTTTTATTGCAATTAATCTAGTATCAAAATAAACACATAAAATGTTTTGGTTGAATATCTTTGTGTATATAAAATGTACTAACCACATAAGTTTTGCAAGCAAAAATGTGTTATTTTGAAAAGCCTCTAAGGCAGCAACTTTAGCCCTAAATAGTAACACATATTTCATTGGCATAAAGATAATAAGATAACAAAGTGGAACCAGCTAACCAAAGCTAGCCTAGCCTAATGCAGCATGTTCTTACTGACATACAGAACTGCAATGAGGATCCTTTAAATGCTTGACTTAAAGGTGATATAATAGGCTGTTCCTTATGCATTACCTACCAGTCACATATCTACTTTCAGTGGCATTGGGATAACAAAAAAAAAAGCATTGATTCATCACTAATTTGTATATGTGTTTTCGTGTAAGATGGGAGCCTTCCCAACAATATAAACCTTTAGTTTTAATTTTCATAACTTTATTTTGTACAGAAAAAACTTTTCTATCCACTTTTATACTTGTTCTGAAGGAATGTTTACATGTCATCACATATGTAACTTTAAACTTTTAGCAAACTTGTGACCACACTCATTACATTCTAACGGCTTCTCTCCCGTGCGAGTGGTGGACAGTGGAATATCCTGTTTACGAGCTCATGACTAAACAGCATGCCATGTACATGAAAGTCCCTTAGAGGTCTTCTCTTAATAATTTCAGTATATGATACTAATTCATACCCACAGAATTTTTACTTCATAATGAAATCCTTATAATTACATCTACATCTCAGAGCCTTGGCTAATTTTACGCAAATGGATAGGTTACATTTTCCGAGATATGTGGTTATGAAATCGATTGGCAAGTGCTTCACGATGCATTTCGTTATTGATGGATGTAGCAAGCAATTGTCTGGATGTATTTATAATTTCTTGTGAATTTTATATACTTCTGTATCGTCCACAACACGTGGGTTCCTTTCCAGTTTGTCAGGTTGGCGTGCCTGTCTAAGAAGAAAATGGCCTATTCTTCCTGTGTTGTGTTGTGTGACTAGTGGTACTTCTGAAAATTTATCATTTAAATTTTTTCCCTCTCTGAAAATCATGGTTTTCTTGGCCATGAAGCTATATAGTTATTTTAAGTGGTTACCAACATTTGGAGGAACACATCGCATCCATCTTCAGTCTAATATCACTTGTGTCCTACAAGGCTACATGGCATTATAACCTGGTATAACAGACCTTATGTTTACCGCTGTGAAAACCTCATATTCTTTACCTTTTCCTTCTCTTCCCTTATAATGGGGATACTTATGTCCCAAAACACTACTACAATTATGTAACATAAATTCAATCTCCACAAAGAAATCTTTATTTATTTTTCAGAGGCACCATGGTTTGATAAGACTTTGCTACAAGATATGGTAGTAAAAGCTGGTCAGAAGATTAATTACACCATCCCAATTGGAGCTTCACCAAGACCTAAAGACAAATGCTCCGTAAATGGCAAGCCTTTTGAACCTGAAGTACGAGCTGATATTCAGACATTTGCCAATCAGACTGTGTTTGAGATTTTGTTTTCAGCTCGTTAATGATACTGGGCGCTACACTCTCACACTGGGGAGTCCTCAGCTTCTGCCAGTGTCACTGTGCAAGGTGAGTGTGATTTCAAAACCCACATGTGTACTTAGGCCAGTCAGTCTGATAACCGAAATAAAGACGGGGAAGTAGTGTATTATGACTTTAAAATATTTCTAAGTTTTCATGGTGATTCGTTATTAATAGTGGTCTTGCTTTTTGTACCAGTACCAAGAAAGCAGGATCAACATTAAAATTACTTTTGTTGATACGTGGTATATGTAAGTGTATTTGCCCTTATGCTTGTAGAATTAGGGATACTTGTTCATGTGGAAGCTTACTTTACATTTAGGCAGTTCTCTGAAGTGAAGTGTTTTGGATACAAAAGTAAATGTCAGTGTCTGTCATTCGTGTCCTGTACTGAATCACAGTGGTTGTAGTGTAGAATTTACATAGCCGCAGTTTGTTGTTATGAAATTAAAGCACTAGTTACATAAGTGAAATAAAATGACAACTTTCATACCATATTAAATTAAGAGTAGTAATTATTTGCTTTTGAAGTTATTTGGCTACGTATACCCAATTATTTGTTTTTGGAAGCAAGCCTAGGAATGAGATATGGATGTGAAGAATTAAGCATTCAGTCAAAAATAAATATTCTAGTCTTATACTTAAGTAAGGTGTTGAATATTTCTTTTAAATGAAATTAATATACCATGAATCTAAATGTTCTTAATCATAAAGTTATATTATGTTTACAGATCGACCATCTCCACCTGAAGGTCCTCTAGTGGTTAGCAATATAACAAAGGAGGGCGCTCGCCTTACGTGTAAGGTACGACTTGGTTGATTGTGGAAGTCCCATTCTGCATTACATTGTGGAGAAAATGGATGTGTCAAGGGGCACATGGGCAGATGCAGGCATGGCTTCAGGTCTATCTCATGACGTAACAAGACTAATACATCGGAAGGAGTACCTCTTCCGAGTAAAGGCTGTCAATAGCATAGGAGAGTCTGATCCTCTTGAGACAGCAAAGAGCATCATTGCGAAGAATGAATTTGGTATGTAATCACATACGATTCTGTGAAAATAAAATAATAATCAAATATATTTGTCTAGTCCATATAATTTACTTCTGTTCTCTTCAAATCTTAATGTTTATAAGTAGTGTTTTCTTTTATAGAAAAAGAGAAACAAGTAATCTGATATTACATTGGTTGATTAGCAGTATTTTGCTATTTGTACAGTTTCTTAATTTTAATTTATTTCCGTCATATTTTTTCAAAGAAATAATGAACTAAAGGATATCTTTGTTATGTTCCACTTTTGTTTTCTTTATAATACAAATGTGACAGTATGACATATCCATGCATACTACTGGGAGAGAGGGAGAGAGAGAGAGACACACTCATACACGCACAAAAGTTAGTGAAAGTTTCTGTTTCATTATTCCATTAAATGGGTCTGTGTTTAAAACTTAAAATATTTCAACAAAATTAAAATTTGAAGGCACTTCACTGACATCATTAAGAACAGCTAAAACTACAAATGTTACTAACACTGATAGAAATATTGTAATTACAGGAGCAGAATATTCAGTATGTAATTTAAATTCTCCATAGTGTGCTGTGTTAAAACGATTATAATTTATCTGTTTCTTTATAAATTTATTTACTATATTAGACGGACCAGATGCTCCTGGAAAGCCACTTATCATGGACCGTGTAGACGTAAATGAGATAGTGGTTCTCCCATTACTGGCTGTATTATTCAGAAGAAGGAAAAAGGAAGTCCATACTGGGTGAATGCTTAACAATCCAGTGTAAGTTAAAAATACCAAATTGTCATATTGATGATATTCCTTTCTCTTCAAGATACAGTTATTAACCCTCCAGGACTCGCGTTGTGAGCGCAGCGCCGCATTTTCAGTAGAAGTCTGATACACTCTTTCTAGGAATTGTTTTCTCTCCTGTCGCTTTATCTATGTTAAGAGGAAACCCCCTTAAATGGGAATTTCAAAGGAAATATTTCTAGCTACGACTATAGACCCGCTTTTTTCAGTTTACTTTTAGAATTCTGATAGTGCGGCGGCCCGCTCACACGCGAGTGTTTGTGTTCTAAAGTGAATTGTTTTTAAGTTTGGGTTAATTTCGTCTCTATTGGTCACGTTTACCAGTAATGTCTTCTAAAATAAAATCTTCTGATCCAAATGTTTAGTTGAAGTGGTTATTAGAACAAGTGAGTGCAGGAGAAATTATAGATTGTGAATTCGATGATAGTCAGGATTCTGATGAGGAACCACAAGAGGAGAATCACGATAGTCAATCAGAAAACTCGGCTGAAAGTTTAGATGAAGATTCCAACTTAGGGATAAGTGATGTTTATCTTGGCAAAGATAAAATGAATAAATTTCTAAAATTTCCCCTATGAAGAAGTAAAAAGGCACATTATCTCTCACTTTCCTCGGGGCAAGGGATGCGCAAAAAACTTAAAAACCGAGATCGAGTTCTGGCAGCTATTTTTCCAGATAATTTATTGGGCGATATCACAAAATTCACAAATAAAACACTGGATAAAATTAGAGAGAATTATTCTAGGCAAAGAGACTGCTTAGAAACTTCAATCGATGAAATCGAAGCTTCAATTGGACTTTTATACAATGTTTTAACATTTTATTAGTCTCTTAATCGTAACTCCTTAAATAAATTAAAAGTCAGTAATAGTCTGATTAAGTATTTGCTCAATTGATGGGTTGCGGCGCGGCGCTCACACGCGAGTCGGGACGTTCCAAAGGTGTACGCGAGCGCTGGAGGGATGACTTCCAGCATCTTAAAATAATTTAATAAATTAAAAGTTGTGAATACTTTGTTCATATTGATAATATAATTGACAAATTGATATCTTACAAGTTATTGTCCATTATTTTCACAAAAATGAAACAGAAGCAGTCTGATGCCGTAGTTGACATCTCTTATTTTGGCTGTATCTATGACTCATTTTTTCATTCTGAGATAATCAGTACAGTTACTTCTTTTGTGAGTTACAGATTTTAATGATATTTTTGTACAAGTTCTATACTTCTCTAATTTACTTTGGTGTATTTTGTCACATACTGCACCAAAATAAACAAGAAATTTTACTTACCATTCAGGGTACTGTACCGTTCCGTGTCATTGCAACAAATTCAGCTGGCCAGAGTGAACCTAGCGAGTCATCTGATACTGCGATTGCTGAAGCAAGATACCGTAAGTATTTCTGTACTTATTAAACACTGAGAAATATTCGTTTGTCAATAATATTACTTATGAAACTGACATCCCCCTAAAATCAAGACACCTCTGAATGATATCCGCATCAAAGCAGGCCAGATCTTTCACGTTGACATCGATTTTATTAGTGAACCTCCACCAGAAGTAATATGGTCTGTGGAAAATAAGCCACTCAAGACAGATGAAAGAACATACAATGTTACGGAACAGCTCTGGTCTGGATGAAGGATCTTTCCAAGTCAATGTATTAGGTAAGAATTTACAACGCACGTAGTTATAATTTGAAAAGTGGAGTGAGATGAAATCTATTTTGAGACATTACAATAAAGTGTTACTGGTGGGAAATATAAATAGTTACAGGCTTTTTGAAGGAAGCCTGTTTGGGGATTGATCGGGGTTAGTAATGGCTGTTAAAGTGTTCGTAAGTGTATGGAGTCGTGCGTCCCATTAATTCCCTCTGCAGAGAACTCCTTGAAAGTCATACAGTGACAGGTCCAGGCTGAATGGGGGATTGCCCAACACCTGGAGTACTTTAGTATTGATTTGTAATGTTTTTAAACTCATTTTAATATTAATAGCTGATTTTGACAAGTAGTTACTTACGACTATAGAATTTTGGTATATACGGTAATTGAGGAGCATTATGTGTTAGTTTTGGTATGTATCTGATTGGTTGAACTGTGTAACACTAATTCTTTGTATGATCTGAAGGAAAGTGATGAATATCAGTTCAGAGTGACAGCATTTTGAATGAACAAGCCATGCATGGACCTAGGAGGTGTTAGTTATAATTTACTGATCGGAAACCATTGCAACAGACAATTTAAAATTGGATAACATTGATATTGATTTATTTTCTCTATGTGTGTGACCTGCCTTACAGTTTGTTTTGCCATCTTTAAAACCTCTGAGCTGACACATGCTTTAAGATGTGAGGTTTTCACGTCAGTAAAAGCGTAAAAACCAAAAAAAAAAAATTTGAAAATTAGGGAAAAAATTTTTAAAGTGAAATTTTTCGATTTTTTTGGTTTTGTGCGCTTTTTTGACAATTTCAAGCATTTTTTTTATTTTTTGACTTCTTGAATTTGTTTTCTTACTGTGTGTATTTCTGTGTTTTGTAAGTTAATAGTCATTTGCCATGAATATTTGATGCTATAAGACTTGTGTAATAAGGTTTGAGCATCATAATATTGGGGTTTAATGGCTAATGTGGAAGGTTATTAAGACAACCAACACACAGCTATATTACAATATGTGAGGTATTGCAGGTAGCATTTCAAACGGCAGTGCAATGGAGCGTGCTTCGACGTAGATCTACTTCAGATCCGTAGTCGGTAGATGGCAGCAGAGTTTGTTACAGTACGCAAAGAATGATAATTGTATATCCCTCATTCTCCCGCGATGGCGGGATGTGTTCGCTGCTTTTCAGATGTTGCCATCCCTGCGTACGAGATAATGGCGTAACTGTTGTGTGTCCACTGCATTTCTTCTGTCATATATTGCGAGGACGTGCAAGTTAATGTTTTGTTATTTGAGCGTTTGTTGAATTTATGTGTGTTATCTTTCCCTTGTGTGGAGGACGTAAAGTAAGAACAATTTCGAACATGTCATTTCATGCAATTTATATAAACTTCATGACATTATACATGACTTCTGCTTTGAAGTGACTCAGAATAAATAACAGGATTTTGTGATCACAGTGATGAGTATTTAACTCATAAGAATAATCAAATTTATGATCAGCTGAACAAGTTTCTGTTTCTGAAGGAAGAGGCTGTATTACAGAGAGAAGAATGTTGGTGATTTCTATCCAAGACCCTTATAAATTAATTATTATAGCTGTGAATTTTATAACTGAATAGTAAGACAAAAGCAGAAAATAGATTGGAGTCTATATAAATTTTATTCAGGCTGTTTGCGACGTATTTCCATTAACAAAACATATTAATTTGTTTTCATGTACTTGGATTAGTAAGCTCACATCTTGGTAGCCTTTCGATATCACTGCTGTTGAGACACCTCCAGTTCAGTTTTAGTGTCTAATTACCAAAGTTCCCCTGTCATTATCGTATGATTCTGACTGACAGTTGATACCGCATAAGTCCATAGAAGAGAAAAAATTTTCCTCTTAAAGTTTATTGCTACTCTCATAGTGAGATTTTTCAATGTCACATGTGTAGCCAGTCATGTCATTAAGTTTATAAATCTTTATAACAAAACATTCATGTTTCTTAGGAATGTATCACACAAAGAACTGTGTAAATTTATACCAATTTTTCAATTTATTAACATTATTTTCACTACAATTAAGAACCAGCAACAACTGTTTGTTGTTCTTTATTTACATAAGTTCTGATGTTGACATTTTGACTGCTGACTACAAAAATTCCTGACTGACATAAAAATTAACCACATTGTACTTCGGCACTGTCTAGCGGACATACTTGTGAAGCATGTGTCATATGCAGCACATTACATGTTTCCCAGTGATGCTTCTTCATATAAGAAATTACTAGTTTCTCATTTCAGTGCCCACGATTGCTGCAGTAACTTTATTATTGGAACTTATTGAACTGGCATCATAATTCTGTTATATGTACAGCTTTTTTGTTTCTCCTTATGTTTGTGTTTCACAGGAAGTGATCTGTTTTGCAGAGCAGTGAAGGCAACTGCGTTCAGAATGTTGTAAGGAAGTTCACACATCTAAATGCCAAATGGAGTGATGTAACAGATGGAAGCTGCAATAAGTTTAAGATCCTTAAAGAAGCTTCACAAGAATATGGTGAATTTAGAGGTAAGTGTAGAAATTGCTGTTGTAAGTGATTGTGCATCGCTAACTCAGTGCGTGAGGGAATCAGCTGTTTCTTACAATCTAAGTTAATGTGGTCATTTTGTTTACTGAAATAGTTTGATTTAGAACTGTTATTCATTGTTTTTAAGAAATTATTGGAAATAAAAATAACATGCTTCTTGTTTCTGTGCCAGATTTTAGTTACATATTTTTTTCTGTAAGATTTGAGGTTTTCACGGCAGGAAGTATGAAGACTTCTTCAAATATTTTCAGTATTGGAAATAGTTGAAGGTTCCAAATTTTGAAATGTAGATGTGTCGCAATATCTGTAACATTATGGGCAACCTGAAAGCTACAGAAAAATTAATTCTCACCTAATGTTTCAGTACTTTCCTCCTAAGTATTCCTGTGTTCTTGTGTTTGGTTTTCAAATGAAAATCTTGTACTTATCTATTGTTTATCAAACGACTAACTTTTCATATGTGTTTGTCTCCACCTGAAACCATAACTGATATAACCTCTGTGCATTTGCACATGTGTGGAGGGGTAGTTGGAAGATATCCTAATAACTCTGCTGTAATAAAGTAGTCACTTGTGCCCTTTGGTAGTGGAATGATTAGCATAGTAAGCTGTTGAGGAACCTTTGATTTTCATTATAAAGAACCATCTCATAAAGCCTACTTTTCTGTTTTCTTTATGTAGCCGTGCAGTGATTTGCAGATGGCTCTCACCTACACATTTTTGAACAGTAAAATCAATTGTATTCAAAACCCCCTGCTTCTGATGCTGACTCTGGAAACTGAAATCATTTTACGAGGGCAATTGAAAAATTAACCTCCGATCGAGTTTAGGGGAGGGACAGTTGTCCATATTTCTGTGTTTGTAGAGCAGCATTTAGATAGATGAGAAAGGGAAGCTTTAATGAATTGGTCAGCTTTAAATTATGCCCCTTATGACTTTACATATTCTGACAAATTCTATTATAATCGCATGGCTCTGAATTTATTCCAGATGATTGAAAATGAAATTTCTTTAAGATTTTTTTTGTGGGAATGTGAATGTGGATAGTATGGTAAATGTTTGAACACTGTTATTTGTTTTTTCGGACAGGAATAAGTTGGCAAAAGTAACACTGTCCTCTCGTCTTGCCAAAGATTTGGCCTGTTTCTATGAATGTGTTACTGTAAAGGATCTAAAATTTGAATTTTATAATCGTTGGTTTTCGAAGGTGTTTCGTCTCATCACGAATAACATCAACATTATGGATTAAGTTTTGGCCTGCCCCATGCACAGGGATTAAAGTTATTCTGTATATTTTTTTCAGGCATTCCTGGATTGTTGTACTCTTCGGTTTATGTTGATAAAGTGGCTTTGGAATTCTGTTCTCATGCATATTTTCATAGTTTTCATGTTGTCCTCATATTTATTATTGGTTCTTCTGTATTATCTTTGTTACATTTAAGATCCAGCATTCTGTATCCTGCAGTTGCTGTGATGAATCACATTCCTATTGTTTCATTAATAGCCAGTGTCACGAGATGTGACAAGTTAAATTTCCATACTGAAATTTTATCTCAGTACTTATTGGCTATTTGATGCTGTTCTGTCTGGAAGTAACCTTTCAAACCTGTTACAGCAAATACCGAGCTTCTGTAATTTCATAAGTTGCTGTGGAATTTTGAAAAACCTAGTCTATGATTGTCCCCTTTATTTCATTGATGTCATCGAAACCTTTTCGCTTTGAATTCTAAATTGAGTTTTTGGAAGAACGAAAAGTCGCGCAATACTAGATGCGGAGGAATATGTTAAGAAATGCACAGCAGCCGGAAATGGTTGTCAGAAATTTCTGAACAAACAGCAGAGTGAAGAAAGGAATCACAAAATTTTATTTAGAAAAACTTATATATGAAATAAACTCCCAATACAGATTTCTGTTTACATCAAAAGAGGAGGACATTCTACGTGCTCCTTGCATTTGAGTTAACTCGTCTGGCCTTTTCTATGATTCATCATACTAGACCTGTTAATTTTGAAGATTTGTTTTGGGGTTACCCATGAACCATTGTTTTATCACTGGAAAGGAAATAAGGTTCTTTCTGAAGTTTTCCAGGAGTTTCGACATATCGACTTGACTCTACTTCTGCTTGTAAGTCAGCAGATGAGACACAAATTTTGCAGCAGTATGTCGGTTCTTAAGATTTTGTATCAGAATGAGAATCCATCCTTATTAACTTACATTTGGTGAGATGTCTGATTTATTTGTAAACAAGTCCCCTAATTTGTATAACTTTTTATCTGCTTTACTGTTGGACTGTAAAATTTCAGTATCTTCGATGAAAGTCATTTTATTTTTTTGAAATTTTGAAACAACTTACCTATTTGAGGTCTGCTAATTGTTTCTTCTATCAAAGATATTTCTGAAATGTTGCAGATGTCTATAGCAATATTGCTTATTTCATATGTTCTGCTAGTTTTTAAGAAATGTAAATTGCAAGTACGACACATGACCTTACATCGAGATTCATAACCTCTAAATGATACAACCTGCGATTTTAAAATTATGGAGAATGATTTAACAGATTGTACTGTGTTATCATCCGTAACAGAGGAACTTTGTACTGACAGAACTGTTTATATATGTGTACTTTTATATTAACAGTTTTATAATGGATGTTTCTGTTGAAATTAGAAAAACGTATCAGCATTTTGATGTTGTGATCTTTTTGTTTCTGGTGTCACTGGGCTTCCATTGACATCTTCAATGAATTGTTTTGGAAGACACACATTTCTTCATCAGTCAGATTCCTTCAACAAACTTACTGAAAAGTCTGGTTATGTTTCTTCGCTCATCCTAATTTTACCGTAATATTGCTGAGATGCTTTGCAGCCTCCATCATCTGGGTGATGAGTAAGTCAGATGATAACTGGATCTTGGTGACTGATGCACAGATGCTGAATCATTTCACATTTTTCAGTATATGCATACTCACTATGTTTCCACTCAGTGTGCATAAATGTTACGTGTGTTATTTAATAGTAAGATATTGTTTAATTACCAGGTGACTTTACGTCATGTTGTAAGTCAGGCAAGAGTTTATAGTTTATTTTCAGCTATCATCTGTTTTTGTTTTTTTGAAATTTCTGTAATTGAATAAAATATGAGAATTTTCCGTAATCAGCTTTGGTTGCCCAAGAAATGGATTGGTTGGACAAACTAGAGAAGCGATTAGGGAAATCACTTAGTCAGATGACCAGACATAAGATGGCTGTCTTCTGTGGTCTGGTATAAGTTTACCAGTGATCATTGTCTTTGGATTTGTCACTGTGGAAACCTCAAATGTTACATATTCAGTGAATTTGAAATTTATCTTCTGAGGATAATGCATGTAGATTATTTACTGTGAAGATGATGAGTGCAGGCATTAACACATTTTTTTCCCTCGTAACTGAATGAATAGGAGTAGGGTAGTTTTGAGGGGATAGTCTACTTTAGGGCAGTTTTCTTGCATTTATGTGAAAATACTAAGGAGACCCCACAAAAATCCTCGGTCAGAATAACTGAGTTTGAAACCTTTGAGAAGACTCCATATCTGCAGGCTATGTAGCAGTTACGTTCTGAACTGGCTTTAATTTTTTTTCACATCTCTTGTTGAAATTTATGGATCAGAGTGAGTTCTGAGGAAATGGTCTTTCAGGATAGCTTGCAAGGTTATCATTTTTATTTCAGTCTTCTGCACGTCTCCTTGATGAGTAAACACATTAAAGAACAAACAATTTATATGGAGTTGTGTTTGAAGATTATGGAATTCCTGCAAATGATCGGTCTTTTGGCTTATATCCTAAAAAGTGTCATTCCTGGATCGCTTTCGAAGTCACCATAGCTACATTTATGTTTTGTGAAAGTAAATGACTTAGCAATTCTTTTGAAGGACCTTGAAAACTACATTCGAAATCATCCAGAAGCTCGTCTGGCCAAGATCCAGGATATTGGACGTCATTTTGTGGATGATGGCATCATGTCACAGACAGTGAAATCAGATGTGGAGGCTATTACATCAAGGTGGAGTCATCTGAGTCAGCAGGTAGAAATAGGGAATTCATTACTTGCTTCTTAAGTCAGCATGATGAGATGAAAGTCTGATAATGTGTAATAATGTGATTGCTCCGTATTAATCTGCTTACCTGTTTGTTTTGACTATTGTACTTTTAAGTTGCCCTCAGTGGACTTGTGGTTAGCGTTTTCGCCACTGGACCCAAGGTTCACGGGTTCAAACCCAGCCGAGGTCGGTGGGCTTTTAAGGATGATGAAACTTCCTTCAGAGGGGAAGTAAAGCCGGCGGTCTCATGTCGTTGTTTTATGGCATGTAAAAGAACCTTATGAGCATGAACAAGATGTTTTGTAAGCAAAATTCAGTGGCCATTTCTCACCCGTATCTCTGTTTTTGGAGTTGCAGCCATTTTTACTGTGGTCTGCACATTGAAAAAAGCAATTTCGGTCATGGCACTGTCCTTTCATGTCTAGTTTCCAAGCAACAGGAATCACCATCACCAGCACTGAAATTCAGGACTGAGTTTTTGACTTTTCTAAAATATCTTCTTGGTTTCCAGGAAGAAGCACTTCAAATTTCATATGAATTAGAATATATTTTTTTTGAACTGTAAGCAAACACACACACAACTCCGAAATTGAAATTAAGATTACCAACCCTATGAAGGTTATTTTTACCAAAAGATCACATGGGGATGATGTCTTGTCAGTGACATCTGAATGTAAGCTAGATGAAACACGCAATGTTGCCACAACAAATAATACTTCATTCATTGTTTGTAGTTGCGTGATTTTTGTTGTTTTGGAAGTTTGAATACTGTAAATGACCTACGTCGTATGTTTACAGAAACTGACATGTATTGAAGTTACGGTTAGTTGAAAGTTGAGGAACGAAATAGAGAACATCTAATTTTGAAGAGTGTCTCTGATGAAGTAATCTCATTTGACAGTGAAATTGAACCAGCTTGATGTGGCAGTATGGCAGCTGGTAATAAGAATAATGCAATTAAAATCTAAAATAAAATTTGGCCAATACCATGACGTCCATTGAATTCTGTTGGTGTCCATCATTTTGTTGAAGGTCTCGGTTACTGGAAGATATAAGCGTTGATCTGTGTGAACAAATGTTCCTAAGCTTTAAGGGTTGAGTGTCCCATTAATTTGTGTGTGTGTGGTTGGTTGAATAGGACTATATGGTCCTGTTGTGTCGTGATATTGTTATAATGTCTGTATATTCAGACAAATAGCACTGTGTATGTCCAAAATGCTTCTAAGGCTTAACAGTACGTCGAAGATTAATTTTTAACCTAATCATCCACTTTAAGGAAAGGATTCTCTAACTAAGATTCACTTGAAATTTTCAAACAATTTGGAATAATTAAAAGGAATTTTGTTTTCCTGCAGAATGTCAAAATCAGACAAAACAGTCTAAAGGCAGTTTAAAATGCCCCTGTTTATATCATTATGACTCTGTGTATATATTTGAGGGAATGAAGTTCAGACTTCAGCTCTACTTAAAATACCCACGAGTTTATGAGATTGTCATTTTTTATTGGGAAGAAATTGAACTCTTTATATATCATAAAAGCAAGCTGTATCATACTGCAGTACTGTGGGATGTGCTATAGTTTACTACTCTTTCCAGGCAGGTGATACAATACCTTGCTCTGCTAATCCCATTGATACTCTTCAGTCAAATCACCCCTACCCCTGTCTAAATGTCTCCCCCCCCTTACAAGGGTCCTGCAGCATACGTATTTGGTCCAAATATTGAACAAAAAAATCTGAGAATGCTCTTTGCTGTTACAAGGATCTCTATGAAACAGAAATAATAAGATAGAATATTTCATTCTGTAGCTTCTCAGTTGGTACCTCAGCAATCGACTTGTACCCACAAGTGAATCGTCATATATTGATGTCAAATGCCACCATTTAAATTTATTTTTAAAACATTTTAAACAGTAGTTTGTGGGGCCTTAAACCCAGTTTAAAATTACAGGTGACATTTCACTGTGTTTTTCTTCTTGTACTGTCTGAGGAGCAGTGGGTTAAAGAATAACAATTTTGTTGTTTATATAATTTGTTTTAATTAGTATCAAATTAGCAGTGTTCATTTTATTAAATGTGTGTGTACTACATATTTACTTGTAGGTTTTATTTAGTATGTGAATGTATCACGTTACCATATCGATAATAATTTTTCTCTAAATGAGTATGAAATTAATTTTTACATATGTAGCAATAAAAAAGGAATATCTGCCTTTAAAAATTGATGAATGAATGTATTAACTGTAATTAATAGGAAAAATTTATACCGCTATATGTGGCTGACATCCTGAAATTGGTTACAGGTGTCAAGACGGGTTTTCTCATCATTCCAACGAAATATGCCACAGTTGCTTTGTTTTACTCTCTTTCCAGTTCGCCATAGTCTCAGGATTCAAATCTGATACCCTAACTTTTCAGTTTTCATTATTTTCCTCAGTTCCTCTGGGTATTGCTGTATTTACAATTTATAATTTACAATGTTCCTGCCAGTTTATGATAAGTGTTCCTCGAAAATGACAAAGCATTCTTAAAGTAACAGAGGAATAAATATGGTTACTTTTTTCTTTCATGATCGGAAGGAATGGTCTCAGTATTCACTAGTCTGAGTAAGAAAGCTTTTATTTATATTTGTTTTTGTGCGAGTTTTTTTAATTGTCAGTGACATTGCAGCAAAAGTAGTAGTTGTAATTATAACTGTTCACCAGTACCAAACATTTTTGTCCCTCTACTGAAGCTGTTAAACTGCGAGATTGTGAACAACGTGGACCACCAGTAAGAGTTTTACTAATTGCTAAATTCTGTCCTGTAATTTGTGTTGATGAATTAATTATATTTAGTCTTTCAGACTCCAACACAGCAACCTTTAAACTTTGTAAGAGAAATTACATTAAACTAGATTTATAGATACGGGGTAGCTCAGTCAGTATAGTGATTGGCTATGGACTAGACCAGTGGTATTCAACCTGGGGTACACCAAGACATCTCAGGGGATACGTGAAATTTAAAAAAAATATATTATTTTATGATAAACACTGAATAATCAGTAATGTAATTTATTTAATTTATTTTAGATGTAGATTATATACTACGTATAACTTGTATTATACACCAACAACTTTGGGGGTACAAAGTTGAAGAGAAATTATATCTGGGGGTACACGAAGACATCTTAGGGGGTACGTGAAATTTAAAAAAATATATTATTTTATGTCAAACACTGAATAATCAGTAATGTAATTCATTTAATTTATTTTAGATGTAGATTATATACTATGTATAACTTGTATTATACACCAACAACTTTGGGGGTACAAAGTTGAAGAGGAATTATATCTGGGGGGTACGCGAACAAAAAAGGTTGAATGCCACTGGACTAGACGACCGCAGTTTGATCCTCGATGGGGACAGAGGATGTTTCCTCTAGCCTCTGCATCTATACCAGCTCTGGGGCTCACCTGGCTTCCTTTACAGTGGGGTGGAGTGTGGCTGGGGCATGACACTAACCACTCACCCCCCACATAGTGTTGAGGTTAAGAATGAGTAGGAGCTATACCTCCTCTCCCCCGCAAGCACCTACGTGGTGTTTAATGGGACATCTTTACTTTCCTTTTTATATAATTCTTGTTTTAGCTTGGACCATTCTTGGATATCTGATTTTGGTTTGCACTTGGTTAACATCAGTATATGTTTGAATGTTGTCTGGAGATTGTTTCCTTCTTTGTCTTGCCTTTCATATTCATGGCATACTCAGATGATGGAGGCAGGAAGGACCTCTCGGTACAATCCAGAAGACAGCCATATTCATATTACTGTCATGAGAACCTTAACTCCAGTGTGGATTTTTTGTTGTTGTTGTTGTTGAAAATTTGGCCATTGTCTAAATTATAAAATCACAGTGTTTCAGAAGCTCAATTTTGTTTCTTTCTTCAGGACAGAAACCCTATCTATTAGGCTAGGTCAACCATGGGACCCTGCAGATAGAGCTTCTGCGCTTTTCGCCCCTTCTGCCTGAAGATGGAAGCAGAATCCAGTTTCTGAAATGTAATTTTATTATTTTATAATTTAGGCGAGGGACAAAGTCAAAAAAAATAATTTTACGCATTATAATGCACCATCATGAGAAACCTTCAGACTTCACAGTGTAGACAGTTTTAGTTTCCTAAATATACACTTCTTTATGAGTTTTGCATAAGGAGAGGTATAAACTGTTCAGTCCATCATTTGTACCAATATATATGAAATGTATTTGTGTAAATATGTTATAAGAGTTATATATTGATTTCCTGTGATATGTGCAGAGACTTATTGAAGAATTTGAAACCCAGGAAAGCACACTGAAGGAAATGAAAGAGCAGCTGCCAGACTCCAGGAATAAATGCTCCTCCTGCAGGTAAGCTGTGTTTACTATTGGTATTGATCTAGGTTGCCCCAGGCACTTGGATCATTACTGGACACATTGCGTTCTCTTGATCATGTTAGGGTCCTTCAAAGAACCACGACCACACCGATTGACTGAGACCCTCCTAATGTATGCTGGATCTAGAAGTGTAGAACTGAATATCACTAATCTTTGTCGAGCCAGTGCTGGTCATTGATGGAGTATATTTTAGGAGGATTCCTCCTGTTCACATCTTTTGCATGTGACAGTTTTTTGAGCATGCGCCAATATACATATAGGTGACACGTCAATGTTTAATGACCATTTCACAACCATTATGAACCTGCATTATTTCTCTCCGCGTCCAGTAGGTCCATAGATAGTTTGTCCAGAGGCATTTCAATGAGGAGCTTTGGCTGCCTCATTTGCAGCCACTCTATAACCATGAGCCTTCCAACACTTGGCGAGACTGAATAGCTGGTTTGGGACCAGGGAATAAACTTCTTGACCCCTGAAGATTTCTGTCTTCTGGGTTGTTGCGCTGTGTAGTCTGGTCGATGTTTACCAACGTTTCAGAGGTCATACTGCCTCCGTCATCAGAGTATGAAGATTTCTGTCTTCTGGGTTGTTGCGCTGTGTAGTCTGGTCGATGTTTACCAACGTTTCAGAGGTCATACTGCCTCCGTCATCAGAGTATGAAGATTTCTGTCTTCTGGGTTGTTGCGCTGTGTAGTCTGGCCGATGTTAACCAACGTTTCAGAGGTCATACTGCCTCCGTCATCAGAGTATGAAGATTTCCGTCTTCTGGGTTGTTGCGCTGTGTTGTCTGGTCGATGTTTACCAACGTTTCAGAGGTCATACTGCCTCGGTCATCAGGGCAATGAATGTGCCAGTTGGGTGAGTGGTGCTGTTTATAGGAGCTGGACCATGAATGGAGTATGACCTCTGAAAATAGTAAATGCCTACCTGACTACACAGTGCTACAACCCAGAAGATAACTATCTTCGTTCACACTGCCATTAGAACCTCAAATCCTACTAAGAAATTACTTAATATATCTCAGAGCAGTGCTTTGATTCAGATTAACTGTAAATTGGTATGCTGCACACTGACTACATCTTGTCTTAAATATGTCAGTATCATTAACAATTAGAATGTCTTGTCTTGTAGAATATTCCTGCCACCGGGTATAAACCCATTTGCAGTCAATAATAAATACATGATGAAACTCAATGGGCACAAATCCAGTATTTCAGTACAGCCCCTGCATTGTAACTTGCATACCCACAGTCAACGTCTTTACTACAGTGATAACCTGAAAGTTGATATTGTTAACCTCTACAGTTAGGCAACACTATGCAGAGTCAAACAACTAGTTTTGTATCAACCCTGATTATGGAGACTATATGAACATTTCCAAAATGTTGGTAAAAACTTGCTGTATGGGATCACAACCCAGAAGATCACAATTGGCATTGCCTTAAATAGCTTTTTCTTTGTCATTGTTCATATGGAATGAGCTGTGACTAGTTAAGGGCTGGACAACTGAAATTTTGTCCTCTAGCCTCTGCATCCAGACTCGTATCCAATGGGTACTGGGGTCCCTTCCTCGGAGTGTGGTGTGACTGGGTCGTGATGCTGACCACTCACCCTCATCTAGTGCTGAGGTCAAGAATTAGGAGCTATACCTCCACTTCCCACAAACAACCTACATGGCGTATAATGGGATGGCTTTACCTTTATTGTGCATGTGGAATGTTATTACCATGCAGTCTTTTCCTCATTTAACACTTCAGAGACAGGGAAATCAGTCTCCAGCATTTCACTGGAAGGAAGCAAAGAAGGCCCATATGTGTCTCTGCGTTGCTTAGTGAGCATTTTGTGGAGTGTCATTGATACCACGACAGAAGATCTTTTGTTTTTAGTGCCAAATAGACCTCTGCAACAGGAAACCTTTGTCTTGCCTTTTGGTGGTCTGATAAGGGATGGTTATTTTCATATGAAGAGAGAATGGCTTCCTGAAGAAACTCCACAGCTATTGCAATACCCTCCAGAATACCAGAGTGACCAAGAAACCGACTGTGGTTCCTCCCAATAGGAGGCCCATCAGGTGGTCTGTGAATTTCTGTAGTTCACCTACTCCTTGTGCTCTCCCTTGAGATTAAAGATGATATGCGTATGACATGATAAAGATGGTTCTGAGACACCATCCATTTATATCACATGGATTAAAATCTATTATTTCCTGCATTCTATTGCTGAGGAAGGTGAACCTTTCTCCTTGATTTAATATTTGTAAATTTTTGTATTCTGGGTATTCCAGTAGTGCTCTAGGATTGGTGACCAAACTTCTCTATGTTACTTGTTGTGATTAATAAGGCCATTTGCCTTTCCCTGCAGTAGTTAATTATGTCTGCCAACATAGACAGCAGCAGTTTGATTGAGTCACAGAGCAAGTATGCATAACACCCTTGCCATTGGTGTTGAGTCAGGTATATAAATGGATCTTCCTATAGAAGTACAGTAAATATCATGGCTGCTGTGTCAGAGATATACTTGTATGCTCTGCAGTCAATTCTTCACTGAGTTTATGAGTGCCCAGTTTGCTGTGATGCTAGTTAATCTGTAGGAAGGAGAGCCCCATTCTCAGATAACTAAGAAGGAGCCACCGACCCCCTTTGTCCATGCCTCTGAACAGCATAAATACCATCATTGTACACTCTCAAAGCTAGGTAAGTGGACCCCTTTTGGGGAACTTGTCTGTGCCTATCCTCAGACTTGAATTCTGCTGTCGTAATCTCATAAACGACCGCCACAGTGGTCTAGTGGTCAGAACACTAGCCTTGTAATCCTGGGGTCCCGGGTTCAATTCCCGGTGGTGCTCAGATTTATAACTTGTGTTGGGCAAGACCGTGGTCTAGGTATCACGAAGTTTTCCTCCGGGGGCTTCCCCGGTTTCTCCGTGGCATCCCAACAATTACTCTATTCACACACAGAAGAAGGCAATGGCAAACCACTTCTGGATCATCTGCCAAGAACGTATATGAACAGGTCCCAGTCCGAGAAAAGGATGGAAGGATCCTGTTCATATGGACCTGTCGTCAGACAGAACACTAATAATAATAATAAAAAAAATCTCATAAACATGGTAGCCATCTGCACTGGTTTCCCAGGGATCTATGCCACAAATTTTTCTGAGTTCTGAAATTGATCCAGTCTTCACAACTCTCAGTCTGACTCTCTCCCAGTGACTTATCCGTGAAATTACGCCTCAGAGCCATTCCTTAGCTCATTCAAGAACACACATAAGTGTGCTGCTGCTCAAGATAGGTAGGTGTCATGCCTTTCTCTTCAGGAAACACATCAGTTTCCCTCTCCGCACTCTACACCGTCGACCGTGAACTTCCACAGTGATGCCCATGTCCTGATGACCACCATACCTGAGCATAGCCGGTGGATCCATGGCTGCTGACAGCTGGATATCTCCGGCTTCCCTCTGCAATTTACTGACTTGAACAGCAGAGCCCCCATCATTGGTCCCAGGCTGAATCAGCAACAGAGTTTTTCAGTCGAGGCCCTCAACCTTCTTGAGGAAACCTTTCCTCTTTCTGCCCCTCTTATAATGCAAGCCAGCCTGATTATTCTTCTTGATGGTCAGGTTCGAGATACCTGTTTTAGCCTCACCCTCAGCCAGACCCTTCACCAGAGCTCCTAAGAGATTTTGCCACTTCTCTGCATGAGGAGAGGATAACCATGTTTACAAATTTGAGAACCCTGATAGGTTGTTATAATGGCATGCATTATTATGTTTTGCAGAAGTCCAGCTCGAGTTCCAGAGATTCCGATCCCTATCGAACTTAGAGCCCCGGCTTGCAAGAGCTTTGAAAGAACTGAGAGTCGTGGAGGAGGCAACTTGCCTGTTAGAACTTGCTTCTGATGATCCAGAAGGGATTGAAGGACAACTTAAGCGTTGCACGGTATGAAAACAGAAAATTGTGATACAGAGCACGAGCAGATCTATATTATTATGGACATAATTATCCAAGACACTCAGTGTGTTTGTTGAAATTCATAGAGAAGCGAGGGGGACATTAATTCAAGTACCGTAATAATTCAGAGCAAGAAGATGGCTGACCGTCTTCGGAGATGTTGCGAATGTGTAGACTGGTAGATATTGACCAGTGTTTCAGAGGAGCATGCTGCCTTCATTATCATACTTATTACACTGATGATGAAGGTAGCAAACTCATGTACGTATTGCGAGAACATAGAATCTCAACTCAGAGCAGTTTCCTTTCTTGTGATGAAAACTGCGGATAAGAACAGACACATTAGTGCTGTTCCATATCCTCATTGAGTTCTTTTTAACGTTTTGTGACTCGCTAATTTTTATAGTGAGATGTGGTTTGCGCCCCATCTCACTTTATTTCATTCATAGCAATAATTTGAGCTGCTTAATGCTAGACGAAGTTAGTACCACGACGTGTTGAAACGACAGAAGACTCGATTACTATCTCATCTTCTGATGCAATTGTACGCAGGCCACCACCATGTAAGATTAAATATTAAGATAAATTTAAAAGATACCTGAAAAAGTATAAACAATATTAATACGAGTATGTACACCCCATTTGATTTATTCAGAATTTAAGGTGCATACTTAAAAAAGTTTACCACACATATTCTAATAGTTTCACTATGTTTTAATATAATTTGTAATATACAGCTGACTTTCAAAACGCTGTGAAGTTGACTCAGCACAAATATGTTTCCAGTATATTTTTTAAACAGATTATTTTGAACCCAGATATAGTATAATGATTTTTATTTATAGTTACAGATGTAATTATCAGACATAATTTTTACTGAAGGGAGATTTAAGAGTATTTCCTTTGCTTCATCATAAAGCAGCATTTCATAAAAAGAAGTTTCTACGGACACAAGCAAAGCTTTAAAATGCCAGCCCAGTTTTTAAAAATTTGAACATGTTTCATAATTATCACAGATACTTTGAAATGTAATCTGAGGACAGGAATGTTGGGTTGAATTCCCCTTTGTATCGTCACAGATAAAAACGTGAAAATTTTTAAAGCACTGTTAAATACTGCAATTTGTATTTTGAGTCTTCTGATTCCAAGTTGCACCAACATAACTGCTATAAATTGGCTCTGATTAATCAGAGTTCAATTGGAGAGGGCATCCACATGCACCGAAGAAACGTATCGATCAGTAACAAACAAACTTCGCCAAATAATCTTTATCAGATGAACAAGAAATTGCAGTAGGAATTCAAATTAAATTATAACCTATAATAACCTTACTTAAAGCAATTAATTGTAGCACATATGAACTAAAACAAGGAAGGTTAAAAGAATCAGGCCAATTGAGGAGGGCATTTAAACACAAATTACTTACCTTACGTACATTTATGCCAGGCGCTCTCGTCTAAAACTTCTTTGCAGATTATTATTATTATTATTATTTATTATTGACTGCAAATGGGTTTATACCCGGTGGCAGTGTCCTACAATAACATACAAAACAATGAGACAGAACAGAACAATGAGATACATCAACACAATGAGACAGAACAAAACAATAAACAAAAGGACACAACAAAAACAATAAGACACAATAAACAATGAGATACATCAACACAGAGACAGAACAAAACAATAAACAAAAGGACACAACAAAACAATATGACACCCAAACAATGGGATACATCAACACAATGAGACACAACAAAACAATAAACAAAGGACACAACAAAAACAATAAGACACAATAAACAATGAGATACATCAACACAGAGACAGAACAAAACAATAAACAAAAGGACACAACAAAAACAATATGACACACAAACAATGGGATACATCAACACAATGAGACACAACAAAATAATAAACAAAGGACACAACAAAAACCATAAGACACAACATACAATGAGATACATCAACAGAGACAGAACAAAACAATAAAAAAGGACACAACAAAAACAACACATCCCACTCAAAATCAACCAACTCATAAATTACAAAACCATCCAACCTCAAGTACTTAACTTAAAAAAAAGAACTTAATACCACCTAGACATAAGACAATAACTGTAATGTATTACAAACGTCATGAACTGATGCACTCACACAACAATACAATGAGACACAACAATACAACATACCACACTCAAAATAAAACATCTGACACACAATAAAAAAACACACATCCACTAATTAATCACAATACTTAAGAGTAGAATATAAAGTCCGCTCTCAGTACATGAAAATTTTATCCCAAAGAACTACAGCCCTTCATCACTTGGAGACTAAGACACTTCACTTCACTTATCACCATTTATTCCCAACTTAATAACCCTTAGCTTGTAACTACTTTTCTGACCCTCTTTCTAAAGGTGCCTAATTTACAGGGGAAAGACTCTAGCACGCCTGGAGGTAATTGGTTCCAGCTTCTTATGGTCCTATTTACAAAGGAATATTTGCCTACATCCGTTCTTTGTTTCCTAGTCCTAATTTTCCGAGTATGATCGTCCCTGCCCAGGTAGCATGGCTTTAATAATCTATCCTCTATCATTTTCCAAGCCCGGCCCCCCGTGTATGCTTTGAAAAGGGCGCACATTCGGGCTATCAATCTACGCTGTGCCAATGTTTCCCAACCAGATTCGTTCGTGAAATTAGCAAATTTAGCCGCTCTCTTCTGCACCCGATTTAGTGCTCTTACCTGTCCTTCCCTGTAAGGGTCCCAACACACAGCTCCATATTCAAGTATCGGTCTCACTAGCGACGTATAAGCTAAACGTTTCGTATTGTTATTTCCCTTTTTTAGTATACGCATTACGAAATGGAGAGCCTTCCATGCTTTAATTAGTGTATAATTCACATGATCTGCCCAGCTCAGATCACTGCGAATAAGTATTCCTAAGTACTTAAAGCTATTTGCCTCTGGAATTAATTGATCCCCAAAAAAGTAACTCAGCTTATCCTTCACCCTAGCTCTATTGAAGCTGACTGCTTTACTTTTACCTGGATTTATCTTCATTTCATTTTCTACCGCCCATTCCCATAATCTATTCATATCTGTCTGTAACTTATCAATGTCACTACTATCCATTATTTTCCTGTATACTATACAATCATCAGCGAAAAGCCGTATATTTGAATCAATGTTTTTCCAGCAAGCAAACACCGGTCAATGATCGACGATAGAAGACGGATTACCAACCACAGATCGTATATCAATTGCGAAGTGCTCATCCTGCCATCTATGATCAATGTAGAAACAACATAATGATGCAGAGATGCCGGTAGATGAACGAGGTATTTAAACAGAATCACCAAAGATAAAACTAAGGAAAGCTGTTCGTATAGTTGTGCATAAGAAGCATTTCTCACTCTTTTGTCACAGTGTTCACATGATTGAATGCTTTGTTGGGGGGGGGGGGGGCAATAGTTTTTGGGTTTCGATTACTGCATGAAACATTACCGTAAAATGTGAACTGCCATGGAGCAAATGTTTGATGGATATGGTCCCACAAGTAAAGGAATAGGACTTCTTTCAAAAATGGCTTGCACTATATTAGTTTTATAATTACAATTTCTTAGACACCTGCAATCTATGTTCCTCCCTCAGAGAGAGAGACAACGGGCAAAATTATTGTTTTGTACATATTGATCTTTAGTCTCTCAGAAATCAGACGGGAAGTCGAAATATTTCGAACTGAAAATTGTCGAGCATTTCCAGAATATGGTCGCCTCCTGATTTCCTCATGAGTATCATTCCGATTTATTATTGTTGCTCCCAAATATTTAAAATTTGTCACGCTTTTAATGGAATGGAATCAAAGAGCAGGATAAAACCACATCTTACATATTTTTCATTTACACTGACTGTGAAAATGCTCCTGTACTGTCTATAACATAATCTTGTGTCATTTTGCCTCTCATTTATCATTCTGACATCAAAATAAAACAATAAAATATGCAGGTCTGTTATTTCTCCTACCCAATTTAGGGATTCCCCTGTTGTTCCGCTCTGTTCGTTTCTTTGAGCAACAGAAATGCCTGAAGGATTTCTAAATTGACTTCCACTGATGGAACAATCTGAATGACAATAAGAAAACAATTTCATAGATACACGTCATGTAACAGATATTAATAACCAGTAAAACTATTTTACCTCTGCACCTCTTACTGCTCTTATTTCAAATAATTCATTTAACGTACATACAGGAGGCAAATTTGTTATCTTCAGATCTAATACCAGGGCTAGGAAAAATCAGTTGAAAGATTTACTATAAATGAGAAAGTAAATCAAAATGTTTCTCATTTATGGTGGCATAGAAGAGAAATTTACTGTCATGTCGGTCAATCTCATCTTAATTTCCGCTTTGAAAATTCAATTTTGTTTTCCAAAATGCAAGATTGTGGTCTGTGTTTTCAGAGGAAGTGATCCTTGCTGAGGAAAGGGCCACAGAAGAGGGAAAAAATGCACTTGATTGAAGGTGAGTTCAAAACAAATGCACGTTACATTAGTTTTGGTTTTGTAATTATGAAAAAATAAATATTGTAGATGGGTGATTTTCTTTCCAAACACTTCGCAACAACAAAAAATTGTTTGCGTATTAACAACTGCATTATTATCCTGAGTATCTTAGGTTCTCCTTACTTCCACAAATTGTATATCTTATATGTCAACAGAGCTCTTCAGCATCATAATTGTCACACTTGCTTATATGTTTTATAATCACAAAGTAACGTGCGTGTTACACCTTGTGACCGCGCGTTCTGGGTTCGAGTCCCGGTGAGGCACAAATAAAAATAAATTGGAAACAAGTAATAAAGATTTACGAGTTTCACTTGTTACGACTGTAAAGGAAAGAATTATCGCACCGTGTGACCCCCAAAATTCTTGCAGGGGGCACCCGCCGGCTAAAGGTTTTTTTTAATGGTCCACGTGAGCTAGGGCATCATTACTGCCCAAATACATCATTTTTTGTGAAAGTTAAGGGGGAAGTCCTATGACTAAAGGACAGGAAAGTTTTCTTGTGAGGACACTCTTTTCTGGAATTCAGAGGAAGCAACATCCTAAATTGTTTTGTAGCTCGATTCGGCCAGTGGATGTGAATCGTAAAAGAAATAAATTGTGCTTGCAAAAAACTACGCACTTCAGTCTCGAAGCCATTACCGAAACCTTCAGCTTATACACCTCCATGTAATATTCCCTGAGAAAAGTTCCATGCCTACATGAGCAGAAATCCCGAATTACATCACATACGACAAGGATCGACAAGACTGCAACCGAGCCGGGCAACTCCAACAGCAGACGGGAGTGGGACGGTTACAACCTGTTATACGAAACAAGCTTGATTCTTATTTTGACTGACAAATTTTAAGTTTGTCATCTTACTTAAGTATTTGGGTTTGAGTTAAAACAAATTGGACCTGTGCACATATCTAATTATCACTTTAATATCAGTTTGTTTACATTTTGAATATGTTCCTTATAAATATTGTATGACGTGATCTGAAAACCATTTCTCTTTTAATAAGACCAGTGAAAGTATACATTTGTTACGATATATTGCATTTGTTTCACCATCGACAATTATATCGAAGTTACAGAACGTTACTCCACAAGAAAATATGATGTGTTTATTTCTGGTAGTTGTTTGAAGATGATACAGAATGAAATTTGAAAGGTTTCAACAAGTCAGATCTCTACCCCTTCTGCCATGTGCCATTGGCGTCAGTTCCTTTGTTACTCCAGAAGGGTTGGTGAAGTCTCTCAGGCTTACCCTGTTATATTCTTTTGGGGGGTATTCAAAGAAATGTGTCTACAATTTCACAGTTGTCATCAGAATTTACTGAAATGAAGGAACAGATATGTAGTATTTGTGCAGACATTTGAATATGTATCCTGTCACTAGAGGTGCCCACGTATGGGAACAATTTCAAATTTTCATGTTCCAGAAATTTAAATTAAAATTAGTATTTCTCAAGAGAATGGCATAGCAGGTGCAATTGGACTTTGTTATAGAGAACTTGCCAGATGAAATGAAATGCTACCATCAGGACTTTGCTCTCTTTGTCGAATCAAAATTGAGGTTAAGTCATTATTCTTTGTTTATTGTCATTAACATGTAATTTTCAGACTTTGCTTGCAGGACTGAATTTTGAACTTTTTCTCCCAGTGATTTAAAGCTGTTTTATATTTAAGTATATCAGGTGTGACAGATCATAAGATTCTACTGCATTTCTTGTCATTAAGAGTTAAACTCTTGTTACAGTATTGTAGTTTATTTATTAACTAAAATCTAAATTGCATTATAATAATTAAATCAATTTGAATTTTGGTTGATCTGAATACAGTATACGCTTACAGACACAAATTAGTGATCCGTAAACGTGGATTTAATCGTGTTTGTTCATTTTATAAATTTATACTTATCGCAGGTGCTGGGAACTCTTTGGTCACGAAATAGATATGACGAGTGAGTTTATTAAGAAATCGCTTGCAATGTCCGAGCGGAATGAGTATGGGATCCATGACTTACTTTTATACTACCTAAAACATGAGCTGTCAGATGAAGACAACGAAGGTTTGTAATTACACAGGCAATTTTACACGCGTATTCTTAAATCTACTGAATTTGAATCGCCGTGAATATGAGGAATAGACACATTGAAGGTAGGATTCAGCTCCACACGTAGCAGATGGATTTTAAGGGGAAAAAAAAATATAACTGGATTTAAGTTCTGCATGCTACCCTATAATTCCAGGCATTTACTTAAGACTACAGACACATTTGTTTATTCCTACCCATCAATTTCACACACAGAATCAACATAATTCGCTGGGACGATACGCTACAGACTTGTTTATAATTAATAATCTTCATTGATAGAAAGGGGATCTGGGGGTAGCTGAGTCAGTATAGACTTGATCCCCAACATGGACAAAGGGTTTTTCCTCCTCCGAGGGCTGCCTGCCCCTATCTAGTGTCGAGGTTAACGCCAAGTGCCTACATGGTGTGTAGTGGGGCATAAGAATGATAATAATACAAAAATAAAAGTTGCTTATTTAAACATGGACTTTCATGGTTTTTCTCCAAATTTTCTTTTTACTATCGATAATTATTTTCATAACTCATTCAATTAAATCAGTCGAAGCGGTATAATTTTTAGATAATATTTCCATAAAGACTAATTAATTACAGAATGTATTCTGGCCAGAGAACAATAATTTTGATTTGTTCATTAAATTTCTTCTATTCTACCTGAGCATTTGTGGGTATCTAAGGTTATGTTTGTCCCTAAAGTTTGGGACTGAAAAATGTAGTCCGACTGATATTACGCAGTGATGAGCCTGGCCACTATTAAAAAAATTGTTGCCTGCTCGCAGTAAGTCGAGAAAAGTTTGTAATAAATTCTGTGAAATATAAATTGTTTCGCACTAAGATATATTTCATATTCATGTAAGCAGTTTGATATACTTGATTACTTTTTATACTTGGATGAAGTATTTTAGATTATTTCTCTTATCACGGAAGCGTACCGTGCTTATTTTAAAGTGTTAATTATTTTAGTGAAATATATTAAGTTGTCAACACTCCTTAATGGAAATTGGAAAAGCGATGATTATAATAACAGAATTAAAATCCCTATGTAGACGACAGTATGATTGTTTATTGCACAGCTCGGATCATTGTAAACCCTCTCGGCTCTTGTATTCTTCCCTTTTCATTTGTATTTTAAGTTATTAGTCGTTCGCTCAGACATGAGCTGTGGATATGCACGTAAGGGAGGGTACTGACGCTGTCTCCTAGTGATAGTGGGGAACGGAGGAGAACACCTTTCTCTGTACTACTGAACACAAAAACATCAATGCAGACTGAATTACTTACAGCGGCTGAAGATATTTTACAAAGCTTCTATTCCACATAATTCCCCATCATCTTCTTCCTCCCTCTCCTCTCCCTCACTACTGCTACAACTGTTGGTATCACTGCCATCTTGTAAATTAACTGTAATTTGTTCCGAAATGTCGTCAAGAACAGGTTCCAACCGCAAGTAATTCTGTTCGCACTGACGGGATTTGTTGCACCTCGAGGTCCATTCTTCCTTTGTGATGCTACTAAACTTTTCCTCAGCTAGTTTCATAGCATCATCTAGACGGAAACTGACATTCTTTCTGGCGACATATTCTTTGACCAATCCCCATATCAGTTCAATCGGATTCAGATCTGGATGATATGGCGGCAAGCGAAGGGCAGAGTGGCCATGTTCAGACAGTAGAGCGTCAATTTTGAATGTTTTGAATCGTGGCTTACGCAGTTTAATTAGAGAATACAATTCGGGCTTACACATTCCGTCACTGAAAGGAATGCTACGATCTGAAAGCCAGTCGATCATAGCACTTTTTCGAGATGAAGAAGTTGGAGCCGGATTAAGTTGTACGTTATGGTAAGCTGCATTGTCCACTACCAATACCGAATTTGGTGGAAGGTTTGGAATTAACTTCGTTTTGAGCCATCTTTCATAGTTGTCAAAATTCATATCATGATGATAATCTCCAGATTTTGTCCCCGATTTAAACATTAACAAAGCATTTGGAATGAAGCCATTTTCATTGCCAGCGTGTACGATGATGACTCGCTGTCCTTTGGAGACGGGTGCAAGTAGACCTGCATTTGTACCATCACCCCAGGCATGTCCTTTCGTGTGTGAGGAGTGAATGTACGTTTCGTCCATGTAGATAATAGGTCGCCCCTCATTTCTGTAATGACTTATATTTCTCAAATAAGACAGTCTTGCTGCACGAATATCATCCTTTTCGATGAGAACTTTCCTATTACTTTCCGATTTCCTCCACCTGAAGCCTAAATTTTTAATTATTTTCCAAAGAGCCCACTTCCCGCCACTGAAGTTTATCTTTTTCTTAATTACTGCCAACAACGATTTTAAAGTAGGACGCTCGCCTTGTGTAGTGTGAAATTCGTTAATCGTTCTTCGAATTACGCAATTGTCAAAATCATCTACATCTGTTTTAATTTTCCTTCTTGGCCGTTTCTTGTGAGGTGTGCTGAATTCTTTTCCCACTCGTTTATTATGTTCGTACTCTTTCAGAATGCGTTTCAGAGTACTTATGGACACACCAGTAGCTTCAGAAACACGATTTTGTATTTGATTAACGTTAATCACATTGCCGCTGTCCGCTTCTTTCTTCATAAAACTGTAAACACTTATCACCATTTCTCTACTATGGCTGTGTATTACTTTACGTCCCCCTATTTTCTTTACACCTCTGCCCACGCTTTGCATTCTGTTCGTGCTGAGTAGAAACAGCGATGAATATGAAATGCCTATTAAAAATGGGTCAATGTTTTTGAAATGGAATTTACCACACGAAGTGAACTCGGTCGCTTCTGCCTTGTAACTGAGCTCTGAGTTCACCCCATCCACTGTTCGGGGTGGAAATGCACTGCACATCTCAAGGCCATAGCTCATGTCCCAGCAAACAGCCTATACATGTGTGTATCCCCTTTGATTATGATTTTGTTTTCATTGAAGAACTCGCAATCTGGTCGAAAACATTTCTTTGCCTCATTGCGAACTGTCCGTCCAGAAAAGCCATTCCTCTTTGTTTCACTGACGTCATCTTGTTTTACGTTTTACGGCGTCTGTGCACAAATTTCACTCTGAAGGCCTTGCCTTACTTTTCTTATATTTTTTTTCTTCAAAAAACGGGACTTGGGTTGTCTTCGTTGCAGACTGAATCAGTACAAAATCGCGTATTAAAATGTCCTGTGTTTCGCTTGTTCCAAGTGCCTTGCTGTGTTTCGTTAACTGATCGGGAATTTCAGTGACATTTAGCACCAGGGATTGAACGGGAAATGCAAGTAGACCGAAAATACGTGTAACATATTGACCAGTCGAGCGACTTTCATCTTCATGCGATTCTTTTGCAGAAGGAGACGCCGTCCGACGTGCAGCTTCACCTGGCGGCTATCCAGGGTGACGTACAGCTCTTGGGGCGCGTTCTGGACAGCGGCAAGGTGCACGTCGACAGCAGGGACAAGGTACGTATCGCTGTGCCAGGCGCGTCGCGTCGTACGTGCGAGTAGGATCAGAAAATGCCTTGCTATTTTCCAGTAGCTGATGAGCCTGTGTTGGCTCAAGCCCTCTGATGTTGTCTGAATTAAACTCGTTCATGTGCGTCACTGATCGCGAAGGTCGTAGTCCACACAACACCAGTTAAATTCTGGTCTGTGTCAAGGTCGCAGATCGCACAACAGAAGAACGGTCTAATTCTCTATTACGACGTAGAAATGTCTATTATAGTAAGGGCACGTGAACTGTGCTTGGTGCATTCGGTGGAAATGAACAAATGAAGGCAAAGGAAAGAGAATTAATTGTGGCTGAGCGCCACCTAATGAGTAAGTTTAGGAGGAATGGAGGTTGTAGCTACGCTTGGTGTGTGTTTTTACTCAGGATGGCATGACGCCCCTCATCCTCGCAGCTGCCAGTGGCCATGTGGACTGTGTGGTGGAACTGCTGGATCAGGGGGCTGACCCCAAGGCCAGGAGAGTAGTAAGTACCATAAAGGACCTGACTTGTGAATTGTCGGGTGGAATGTGACCATTCTTTTCTGCTGACCCCAAAGGTGTCCATTCTGCTGCAAGGATTTAGAGGACCTCTACAACAGAAGCAGAGCTAAGACTTGTTTTGGCCTGAGCATCAAGTCACTTGTGGACACACATGAATTTCTAAAATAATTTAAGTTCTGTTGGAAAGTTTTTTAAGTCGATGCAATTCAATATTCAGTGAAAATTTAAATATCGCACTGTATGTATGGTGACAATGTGCAGTGACCATGCATTAAGTAAAGAGTCCATTGATCTGAAAGAGCTGGAACTGTTTCAGAGAGTTATCATGTGCAAGATTTATCTCAGGGAGGTTATACATTTAATTATAAGAGGATGAAAGAAAATGTAATTGTGCATTTAGGTTGACAGTCTATCTGCACAACTATTCTTGATTATAGTTTCAATGCTTTTTAAGAATCCACCAGATGTTTCGACCTTAGTTTGTCATCTTCACTCGGTTCTCTTTACGTGTTGGAAATTAATCGGTTTGACTACACATTTTCTGTTGTTGACTTCGTCATGTATTGGACTGGGTCTTAGGAAGCTTATGTCTTTTAGTAAAGTGGAATCTGTAGGTGTGGTTACCAGTGTTAAAGTTGTAGCTATATAATGTTGGATGTTCTAAAACTAATATTGATTCCTTTGTTTTATTAAGAGTTTTGTGATTTTTCTGGTCTGCTGTCCCATATAAGTAAATGTAGCTCATTTTTAGGCCTGTATGTTACCATCCTACGTAACCCCCCCAACCACCTAGCTCTTCCCCTCAACATCAACCAACCTCTTCAGTTAAGCCAAGTTTTCCACCGGTAACTACGCCCGCATAGTCCGCTCTTCTAAAAGAGGCAAGCTGTTTAAGACATACTCCATCACCTGGCGAAGTTAACAACAGAATAAATTAGCAGTAAAATCTAATAATTTTGAACACTTAAAGAGAACCACCTGAAGATGACCAGTGAAGGTAGAAGCATGCAGTGGATTCTAAGTAAACATTGAAACTATAATCATGAATCGTTGTGTAGACAAATTGTCAATCTGACGTTCAATACGCAATACGATGCATCCCCGAAACCTCGTGATTATGCCACTGCAAGATTTCTGTCGCCAATACATGAATAATAAAGATAATAAAGTGCACGAGGAACCTTTATGTTCCGAAATAGAACTTTTCAAAGAATTATCAATTGCCCTTTGGAGTTAGTGAATACATGCAAATTGTGAGACTACTGCTTTAGACATTGGGGTTCGATGCAGCTGCCTGAAGGCGTTTTGTTGTGCTCAGACAGGTACCACTGCACTGTTCTTTGCTGCTCAGGGTGGCTTCCTTGACATTGTTCAAATCCTGCTGGACAGAGGTGCGCCTGTGGATTCATCAAGTATGGTGAGTGCAGACGTAAAAAATAACCTTAATTTGAAATTCTGAAACTTGCTACACATCTCCATGCAGTATAGAACACTGTATTTACCTTTGTAGACTCTGTGATCCTCTCGCATTGTGCTTAGGCACAGGGATACATTTTCTTTTTTACTTTTTACAACAGCCATGTCACCTTCCAAGCTCTTTTCAGTACTATATAACGTTTGCAGCTGAGACAGTGTCATTAAATCAATTCAGAATCAAAGTCCCTTTTCTGCCTTACAAGTGGCTAGTTTCTTGGAGATTCCTACAGAATTATGTATGCACTTTTTTAAATTTATTCCAGTCTTTCCCTCAACCACTTACATTAAACTAACCCTATGACATAATTCTATGATTTTATGCTAATATATTCAGTCCCCACTTAATTTTATGTGTGCCCAAGTACTTCCGTCAGCACTCGGTTTTCATATCACTTCAAGAGGTTTATCTGTGCGCAGGACGGCGGAACTCCGCTGTTTGTGGCCTGCCAGTGTGGTCACATGGACGTGGTCAAGGAGCTTGTCGCTCGAGGAGCGAAAGTCAACAGTCACATGAAGGTACATGTTTCCAGCCCTTGCGCTGTTTGTGCAGATAATTATCTGTATCACCTGCCTAAAAAAACATATATGAACAGGTCCCAGTCCGAGAAAAGGATGGAAGGATCCTGTTCATAATATGTCGCCAACCTCCTGTAAAGGAGACGGTGTAATAAAGAAGAAGTCAGAATTTGGGTATCAGTGCAATGTTTTGTTCCTTCACATACACTGTACTTATTTGAGGTAAAAAGTAGTTTGTAAGATCCTAGAGTTCTTTGTTTCTGCTGCAGAATACTCCTCAACAGAAAACTGTCCTATACATAAGACTTGAAAGGGCTAAAATGAAATAAATTTGGTTGAGTGTGTAAACACATCAGTATGTGGGGTTATTTGCCCCTGTCAAACAGCCACAAATGTGTGTTGATCTTCCAAAAGTAAAAATTAATTCCACATTTGACAG